>NC_030416.2:3225259-3445259 GCF_001660625.3 Ictalurus punctatus
ACAATGGTGATAAGTGATTGGTCATAGGGAACAATGGTGATAAGTGATTGGTCGTTGGGAACAATGGTGATAAGTGATTGGTCGTTCAGAACAGTGGTGATAAGTGATTGGTCGTTCAGAACAGTGTTGATAAGTGATTGGTCGTTGGGAACAATGGTGATAAGTGATTGGTTGTATGGAACAATGGTGATAAGTGATTGGTAATTCGGAACAGTGGTGATAAGTGATTGGTCATAGGGAACAATGGTGATAAGTGATTGGTCATAGGGAACAATGGTGATAAGTGATTGGTCGTTGGGAATAGTGGTGATAAGTGATTGGTCATTCGGAACAGTGGCGATAAGTGATTGGTCGTTCGGAACAGTGGTGATAAGTGATTGGTCGCTGGGAACAATGGTGATAAGTGATTGGTTGTAGGGAGCGATGGTGATAAGTGATTGGTCGTTCGGAACAATGGTGATAAGTAATTGGTTGTTGGGAACATCGGCTTGCATAGGTGCAAATCAGGCATTACACTTTGGTGGTGGGTCGAGTAAGCCTCTGCTCTCAATTCCTATAACCAGCAGCAGTGATGTAACCTGGAGAGTCGTATCGAGTGCAGGACAGTCGCTATAGTCCTATATATCTCAAAGTTTCTAGATTTGCTGCTAGGCTCTTATTTAAAATAAAGCAATGTAAGGCATATAAAAAGTGAGCAAGTCCATTAGTTAGCAAAATGATTATTGTACTGGGTCACCACATGTGGTGCTGCTGTGCTCAGTTCCTCAACGTCCAAACTAATCAGGTTTAAAATATTAGTTAAAGGTAAATAATCTTGTGTGTACTCAGATTTCAGCACAGTAGTGCAGATTATTTTTGTACTGCATAATAGGAGTTTCGATGAGACCAAGTATGTTCAAAATGAACACTGAATACACAAGTGGAAGTGAGGCAAAGAGTGAAGAGGAACTCAACTGTGGTTCACCACACACAGAAAAATAACAAGTCTTAGCATGATCTCTCACCCACTTAATCATTTCAGCACTTATTGCACATCTCTATCTTTTTTTGATGTGTACTCTTATGACTCACTTCATGCACGCAAGCTTACAATAGGTACAGGAGTATCTGTGGTCATCAAACTGCTGCCAGAATGACTGTTTCTGGGATTTCTTATCTCTTTCGGTTACTTTTTCTTACTTTCAGACACGAATGTTGATCTGACAACATCTGCAGCTTACTACATTTGCACGTCAATATCATGCACCGGTCCATATAACGTAACTACAAGAAGCCTTAGCGGATATGTACAAAATAAAACCCGTAAGCAAGGGTGGAAAAATCATTTGCAAGTTGGAAGAACATTCCAAAAATGTTTAACGTGGGGGGAAAAACAAGCTTAACTTAGCAAAACAACAACCAAGTGACACCAAATCTTTCAAATCCTTACACTGTCATAAACAATATCTACCACCCAAAGGACAAATCAGAAAACAGCAACTGAAAACAACATAATAAATTTCAAGTTAATCATTCTCATGTCTTTAGGTCAGGTCAGTACAAGTAAAGAACTTAACACAGCGAAATCACAGAAACACCAAATTTCTCCCATACTTTGTTGATCATTACTACTGAGAAATATCAAAAGTATGGCTTCATTAAACTAAATATAACAAATAGGTCAGAGGAGAATCGCTAGAGTGGTTTGAGTTGCCAGGAAGGCTATCAGCTAAAATAACCACACTCTACAACTGTGGTTAGCAGAAAAGTATCTCAGAATGCAAAACACGTCAAATTCTGAGGTGGATGGACTATAACAGCAGAAGACCACATCAAGTTGCACTCTGGGTCACTGAAACTGGAAATATAAGGCATCCTAGCATAAGACAGCAGTCTGTTTAATGCATTTATGTCTACTTTCAACACACAGAACTCTAATATCCTGATTCTCCTGAACGTGGTGCATGTATATTAAATTTAGGTCGCAAATCTTGTTTGTCTCCCTCTCTCCCAGCTAGCCAACTCCAAGGCTGGCGGCAACATGGTCCCGTTCCCGACTCCACCTGCGAAAGTGGACCAGAACGTAGTGGACAGCCAGGCTGTCCAGAAGGACTACACCAACTCCAGCTACACACGTGGCCACCTAAACCCGAGCCAGCACCACAATGGTACAGATGTGCGTCGTGCCACCTTCACCCTCACTAACGTAGTGCCACAGAAGTCTGCATCCAATGACGGTCCCTGGGCCAAACTTGAGAATCGCGTGAGCAAGATCCTCTCTGAATACTGCCTGGGAGAGGCGTACATAGTGACTGGTGTGATTCCATATGAAAACGACCACTGGCTGAAGGATGAGGGCAGAGTGGCCATCCCTGAGTATATGTGGTCAGCCTACTGCTGCCAGAACTACAGCCAAGATCTTCCAAAGGGCCTGAATGACATCTTCCCAACGTTTGGAGCCATTGGCAGGAACGATCCAAACAGTACTCAGGAGATTGTGCCAGTGGACCTGCACAAAAAGAAAGAAGAGCAGGGATATGATGTTCGGTCAATGTCGCTACCAATTCTGGAGGGGTACTTGAAGCAGAAATACAGGATGTCGATCAGTGTTTTTGATCAGCAGTGCTCAAGGGCATAACCTTCAGTCACAGCCAAAAATCCTTGTGCAGATCTTTAACCCTTACGTTCTGTTCTGTCTCATAAGAGCTCATTTGAGCGAACTATTTTGTACATTTACTCATATGGAACGCCATTCAGTGTGAATATTAAGTACATCAGTACTTACTTAATTCATTCAATCATTATCATCACAACATCTCGTAATTCCATGAAAAAAAATCTTTTTCACATGACAAAGTGTTTGAGGATTTTTTTAAGGATAAAATTATAAATGAAATTAAAGTGAGGTGTAGCAGATGAGTGCTCGGTCAGCTTATCCTTCAAACTGTGGCCACGGGTTCTCTACAGTAGTGTGCATCGAACGAACCGAAACGTGACCATCACCATAAATAATGTTTGTGTTGATAATTGCTAATTACTAAAGTAAAGACATGGACTGGGTCAGGACATAAGTGTTAAAGATAACAACTGTACACACAAATGTATACACAAGGTACTGTTTTACTAAAAATTATTTCACAGTTAATTAGTTCTTTTGAAAATTATCGCTCTAAAGTTCGGTTATTTTTGACATCAGTTGATGATCTGGATTAAGAATGATCATCAAATTAATAATTTTATCATTTTTAACTAAAAAAAATCAGTAATATTATTAATATTTTGTCTATATTTGTTTATGTTGAAAAGTTCTAAATAATGTACATAATATATTTAACTTTTTATGAGGTCCCACGGTGGTATTGTATCTATAATTGTGTAGAATTTTAAGCACTGGATTAACTGGTCTATTCATTTGCAACTTGCAGCACAGAAGTAGAATTTTTTTTTTTAAACAAATAAAAAATAAATTATTATAAAAATGAGTCTAGGTTTAAATTCTACCAATAGATGTCAGCATTTGGTTAAAAAAAATAAATATATATATATATATATATATATATATATATATAGAGAGAGAGAGAGAGAGAGAGAGAGAGAGAGAGAGAGAGAGAGAGAGAGAGAGAGAGAGACTTTTTCTCAATGCCAAAGGAATCTTGCCAGGTTTTTTTTTTTTTTTTGTGGATACCGTAGCAAAAACTAATTTTAAAAAGTATTTAAGTTATATGATAGTTTTAAGCTGTGAATTCCTCTTTTAGTTTTTCTTTTGTTGTTTTTCAACATGCTAATCAGCACTTTCCACCAAAGCAATTGAGGACTATTTTTGCAGAAATGGTCTTCATTACTTCAGTACAGTTTTAGAAACTTTAGAATCAATGCAGCTGAAGATTGAAGCTGTTCAGGTGGCATGTGGTGGCACAAACACCCTAATAAGGCACAATGCTGTTGTTTTTTTCCCCTTTTGTCACCAACTGTACCTTATACCTCAGGATAAACTTTCTTATACCTCAGACTAATGTCTTACTTTTTTACTTTTTGTCACTTTATGCATGAATGTTTGCATTGTAATCACACCCACTTTAAAATTTAAAAATGTAATCATCTAATAAAAATATTAAATCATCTGGATCTGTGAATCAAAATAACTCAGCCGTGTATGATTGAAGCCTGTTAATCAGTTCTAAAGAGGCAGACTCCAAGGAAAGGTTAGGATCCGTGTGCACGAGGTTTACAGTAAATATTCACAACCCACAAATGTGGCTAAATGAGCAAGGCAAGATCAATAAACATGTAAATCAAGCAAGCAATATCAAAAGGGTGAACCAAAGAGTAGTCAGAATCCAGGTGCAGGTCAAAGGCTCAATGGCACTCAGTGGCAGCACGCAAGTGTAACACAATGGGGCTTTATGTTTTTTTAAAAATTGAAATTAAAGACCGCTTTTGGACATTCTGGTCAGGAGTTATCATTGAAAGTCATGAAGTGCCACCTTGTTAAAGTGAAGGATGAGTTCATTGAAAAGCTTGTACTGAAGGTCAGGACCTCCATAAGACTGGCGGCCATGTTGACATCTCCAGTCATGACGATGTCAGTCGCAGTGGAGTGGCCTGCAGGCTGTGAGATTTCAACGCTCCAGACACTGAGAGATAGAGCGAGAGACGAATAAAAGAAGACAGGGAATAATGTGGAAGGACATAAAAGAGTGGACTGGAGTTGTGATGGACTGAGTTTCCATGAAAGCATATCTCATCTGAATCTCATCTAAATTTAGACAACAATATCTCTGAAGGGGTTTCCATAGATCGCGATTATTAGAGATTAATAGAACCTACTAAATGTTAGTAATTGGTGCACTGTCAAACAGCTCAACCAATTACAGCACATCTTGTTCTTTTGGTTCCATGTGTCCAGGTCATAACATGAATGAAAAGTTAGATTAGTTCATAAGATGTCATTAGGAGCCAGGGTCATGCAACATGCAGGTGAATGAGACAGGATGCAAGTGCATATAGCCAAGAATCGTAATCATTACCCATAGCTGGGGTCAATACACAAGCAGGCAACATCGAAGAAGAGAAATGATGCTCAGAACACCACAAAACAATGGGCAAGACTTCGCAATGAGAAATAGAAACATTAGGGAATATGTAAATGACCAAACTAATTAAGCTGAAACACAGAACAGGTGAACACAATAGGGTAATGAACTAATGGCAAGACATGGGTGGAGACAAGACCAAGAGCAAAACAAAATTGTCGTATTTGTTGAAAAAATGGCTTAAAGTGGATGATATTTGGCTTCATGTGGCACCAAGAACAGCAGCAACACAGAATGATATAATGAGTCTTTATTGGTCACATATACACTACAGCACAGTGAAATTCTTTTCCTGGGTTCAGAGATGATACAGCACCCCTGGAGCAGAGAGAGTTAAAGGCCTTGCTCAAGGCCCCAACAGTGGCAGCTTGGCAGTGCTGGGGCTTGAACCCCCGACCTTCTGATCAGTAACCCAAACCCTTAACTGCCAAGCTATATCAATCTATAGAAGCTGAGGCTGACTGTGTCAGGTGATTACACTTGGTGAAATGTTCCCTAATGTTTGCGTATATTGGGGATCATTTATTTAAGCCCAGTTCACTGACATGTTCCAGCAGTAGTGAATATGTGAAATACAATAGCTGGAGTAATAAACCTGAATGAGGTGGACAACTTTCTCGATCATGTTTTTTTCTAAATGCCTTTGGAGGAGAAACCAGATGTAGAAGCAACCATCACCAAATTCAAAGTACAAATTACAAGAAGGCACATATGACAGAAGGTTTTTAAAAACTTTTAAATAAAAAAAAAAACCTCCATCAAAATGTAAATAAAGTATGAAATTATAAGCCAGGTACTTGGAATTCTTATGTAACCAGCAGGATAGGCAGGATTCAAGTGTGTAAACAAGGCATGTTCTTTATTAAGGGCAATCCATGATACAGTGGTCAAGAGACCGCAGCGTATACATAGACAAACTAATCAAGGGCTAACGACAGAACAGGTGCACAAAGTAGGGTAACAATAACAGGACCAAACAAAGGCACATGACAAAAAATGAACAAAAGCATATGGATGACAATGAACAAGTACAAACAGTGCCTTTGGACAACATGTCTTGACTAATCGACATTTACATTTCATGAAAAATATTTCTATATAATAGATTAAACTTTTCAGTATCAGCTTTAAAAATGTGGACAGAAATACCTATTTTATCTGAGCTATTCCTAACTGAATTTTCTGTGACTTTTGTTGCACCTTGACTGCTGTTCCACCTTTTCCAAGGTGCAGTCGCAGGCAAGTGAGCACAGTATGGTGTGTAAATGTGTGCATGTGTGTGTGTGTGTGTGTGTGTGTGTGTGTGAAGAGAGAGATTTGGAGCGTGTTTGTTATCTGTGTGATACTTTCTGGGTGTCAGCACTGTGCTGTGACGCTAAGAAGAGCAGACAGCTGCTTAATCTGAGGTTACCAGCTATGCTCTGCTTTTCTTACACACACACACACACACACACACACACACACACACACACACACACACACACACACACACACACACACACACACACACACACACACACACACAGATTTTGAGATATTTTCCTAGTCTTTTACTGCAGTCTTCAGGATGTGAAATGCAGCTCAATTATTTGGTTACGGTCTGTTGATTGACTTGGCCAGTCTGAAACCTTACAACCCCCCCCCCCCCCCCCCCCCCCAGTTAGAAATGTATTTTGGATCATTGTCTTGTTCATCCCAATTCATTTGGATGCATGTCTCATGAGTAACATCATCAATAAAGATTATTGAGCCTGTCCAGAAGCAGCCATGCAAGCCCAAGCCATGACACTACCTCCACCATGAGGTTCACAGATGAGCTTGTATGTTTTGGATCATGAGCGGATGCTTACTTTCTCCACACTTCTATCACCTTTCTATCACTAGGTTCTATTAAGGTCAATCTTGGTTCCAGAACTTTTGTGGCTCATCTATGTATTTCTTTGCTAAATTCAATCTTGCTTTCTGATTCTTACTGCTGATGAGTGGTTTGCATCTTGTAGTATGGCCTCTATATTTCTGCTCTCAAACTCTTCTTCACACAGTGGATTGTGATACCTTCACCCCTGCCCTGTGGAGGCTGTTGGTGATGTCACCGACTGTTGTTTTAGGGTTTTTCTTCACAGCTATCACAATGTTTCTTTCATCAACTCCTATTGTTTTCCATGGCCGACCCATTCCATGTCTGGTTGTTAGTACACCAGAGGTTTCTTTCTTTTTCAGGACATTCCAAATTGCTGTACTGGCTATTCCCAATGTTTGTGCAATACCTCTGATTGATTTTCCCTCTTTTCTCAGCTTCAAAAAGGCTTGCTTTTCTCCCACAGACAGCTCCCTGGTCTTCATGTTGGCTTATCCTTTTTCAACAACAAATGCAGTCTTCACAGGTGAAACTGAAGGCTAAAACCAAGAGATGTTCAGAGATATTTATTGTTTAAATAATCAATCTAACAGGAAACACCTGGGTAACAAGAAACACCTGTCGGTCACATGTTCCAGTATTTTTGCTCGACTACAATTTAGGTGGTGTGATACAAAATGTGCCATGTTCTATTACATCTTACAAATTACATACAAATGACATCTCCAGATTCAATGCTTATTTAGTCTACATTGTCAAGGATGAAAGTAAATAAATCTGGTGTGATAAATATAAAAATAATAAATCTGTGTATCGTATTATATTATTTAAGAACATACCTATTCTTAAAATGCAGTAATGTCGATGAGTTGGCGGCTCAGATTAAATTCTTGACTCTGAAATCGAGAGTTTGTAGCACAGAAGCTCCTTCTAGCTTAATGATGAATGGAGAACGCAATATCTACATCAGGATCAGGGTTTTGTTTCCAGCATTTTCTGCCTTAGTAGCGTTTGAAAACAAGTCCGGATCTGCCTCTTTGAGCTGCCATGCAACACTATGCGACTTTACTTGAGTGGGATTTGATAGTGATGTGCAACCCGTGGCTCCAAAAGTGTTTTTTTGTTTTCTTTTGCTTGTTTTTTGTTGGGGTTTTTTTACAAAGCAATTGACTTCACTATTAAATTTTAAAATTTATTTAAATTTAATTTAGCTTTAAAGGACTACAAACATAACTGCGTGAGAATTTCCTTAAGGAGTGGGATTAATAGTATAAATGTTTTCATCAGTGTATATTTTCTTTATAGGGATCCAGGCACCAAAGTTAGTGACCGTTTGTTTTCTTACAGGTATCATAAAGACTAAGAATTCAAGAGCCCTATTCTGATGGTATATTTTCTTTCTTTTTATGAGTACAAGCAGTGAAAACTCAGGAATCATGTAGTGATAGTACAGTATGTTTTCTTTTTATGGCTTTTTATGCCACAACTGCTGAAACTATACAGTAATTGCGTGTAATTGCGGTCTATGCACTGAAGTGTAAAAATGAAAAAGAAAGTGGGACAAAATGGCACTTACAGTAGGTTGTAGTTTAGCCTTGAGACACTGTTAAGCCTTCACACACTCAAACTCCCATGCTGTCCTCTCCCTGGTCCCGCCACAAGTCTACTCTGTACATTATGTCTGCTTTCAAGTAAAATCAAATAATGAGTTAGGAATTCACCCTCACAGATTTTCTTGCCAAGTGTACAAAGATGATGAAGATGATCTCTGGGCTCTCTGACTGGCTTGAAGGAAGTTGTTCTCCTCTCGTGGAGGGAGGGAGCAGACAAATAAGCCCTAGGGAGCCAAAAGAGGATGGCAAGAATCCTCTGGACCAAGGGCAAGGAGGTTTGAGTCAGAAGGAGTGACGAATTTCATTTTCTAGCATCTTGTAGCTAAAACAAATAAAATAATGAATTAATTAAGCAGGAAGTAAAAGAATTTGAGTCATACTGTGTAGCAGTGCAGACAGTAGGATTCGCCTCAGTCTACAATGTTTTAGATCTGAACTGAAAAGGTCACATCTTTTAGGCCAACGTATGTGGGCGATTCTGTATTTGCACTCATGGCATGGTCAATCCTCTACAGTTTTATTATTTTGGATATGAACTTCTATGACTTCATAAACACTTGGCCTGCACAAATTTTGAAGAAGGTTTGTTCCAAAATTCCTGTTTCTCTGGAAAGTGTGTGCATTATGCTAATTTATTTTAATTATAGATTACTGATTGTCTTGAATATATGTTACATATGAGCTTAAATTCCAAGGTGACAGTGTTTCATGCCCTGCCACACTTGGTGTATTTTCCTCTGCTAATGACCATGTCTGGTGATTCCTAGCTGTGTGTGTGGATTACAATTTATTTGCAGTCCTATTGACTCCAGTCATCTTTGCCAGCTGGAATCAAGAACGTTAATGCATATGGACAGAATTATGTCATGGACCATAAAGTAGAGTCTGTGTGTGTGTGTGTGTATGTGTGTGTGTGTATGTGTGTGTGTGTGTGTGTCTGTGTGTGTGTGTGTGTGTGTGTTAGATACCAAGTTTTTCACCTACTGTCTTCAATTTGTCACTTAATTCACTGGTACTGACTGCGATAATGGGAATTTCGGTCTCTTCTCTCTTCCTGTTTTGTTATCCGCGTTTTATTTATTTATTTCTCATTCTCTCTCTGCTTGGTCTCATTTTTCTTGAAGTCAAAAAACATTAATTGTCTCACACATGAACTGTCCTTAAAATCCCACAGCAAGATGTTAAAAAATAAAAGTACACTTAAACAAATCTGTTTTTTTTTTTGCATACTAGATGTTTCTGCTTATCTCTTTATTCCTCTATTTCTCTCTTGCTTGCTCAGTGTCCTAGCCCCCTCCTTCATTTCTCCTCCCCTTCTTTCGCCTGCCCTCACTGAGTCAGGAGAAAGAGTATAAAAGCATCGTTATCGTTTCTGTCCATCCATTCAATCTCCTTCTCTCGACTTCTCAATACATGCTGGGACTCTTCTGTGCTCACCTGCCAGACTGGTGTATTTCTCTCTCTCTCTCTCGCTCTCTCTCTCTCTCTCTCTCTTTCTCTCTCTCACTCACACACCCACACACACACACACACAAATACTTTCAGGAGACTTTGGTGTCCCACTGGCACCGTAGACCTCCTACCGGTTTCTTTGCCCTTCACTGCTCATCATTCCAGAATACGGGGAGAACTTGGCACTGGCGGCCCGGAAGATTCTGCTGGGCGCCACCGCCATCATGCTTCTCATCATTTTGGTCGTACTCATTCCGGTCTTGGTGAACTCAGTGGGCAGCAATGAGGATGGTAGACGCTACGAGGTGTTGGGCACCTGCCGCATGGTCTGTGATCCATACATGGACAAGGCAGGCACTGTCGCAACGGGAATCAGTTCAGCAGCAGGCATCGACGTGCTAGCTGAAGCGGAGCCACTAAGCGACCACAGTGTGAGCCCGCCACTGCCAACGTACATCCATGGCAGGCCGGGAAAACCTGGAAAACCTGGACCTCCTGGACCACCAGGGCCACCTGGAGAGCCCGGTCCTCCAGGTCAGATGGGGCCACCAGGAGAAAAAAGCAAGACAGCAGTTGCTGGCATTGGCAGCTTTAATACCGGTCCACATGTGGCATTCTACGCCGGCCTACGGAACCCGCAGGAGGGCTATGAGATCCTGAGGTTTGATGATGTTGTCACCAACATTGGCAATAATTATGACGGTGCATCAGGGAAGTTTGTGTGCAAGGTTCCAGGAACATACTTCTTTACCTACAATGTACTCATGAGGGGCGGCGATGGGACCAGCATGTGGGCAGATCTTGTGAAAAATGGACAGGTAAGAAGGTGGTTGTTACTTTTACTACTGAAATGAAATACACAAAATACAAAGACTGCACTTTTAAATACAAAACACTTACACTGTAATGCAATTCGAGTAGTATATTCAATAGTGTGTGTAGTCATACCTCACACATACGGCTCAGATACATCAAACGTCAACACGTCCCAACTGTAGCCATGTCCGGCTAGACGGAGACTGGCAGACGTAATCACCAGTGAGGAGAGAGAGTGTGTGTAAGCCAATGAGAGTGAAAGAGTTTCAATTGACAAAATAAGAGCTTTATTTTCCAGAAAGGGAATAATATTTGTTGTTCTCTAATTTGGTGGAAAGCTAGTAAAAGATAGACAACAGAAGCCATTGAGCTAGAGAACATTAGTTACATACTGTTTGTAATTATGGTTGTTTGAAAGGTGGTGAATATCACGTGCACTAGCATGCCAAAGCCTTCAGCAGATTCACGAAGTGTCCATATGTCATAATGTTTTATATAAATGATTTTGCTGCATCCTTCTCACTGAGTTTTCACTGGATCAGTGCTGATTATGAACGCCAGGGAAAGCTGACAGTTATCCAGTATTCAGAGAACCATGGTTACAAACACAACTGGTGCTCTCCAGCCTTTTATGTGCGTACAAATGTTTATAAAATGTATAGTCTTTCAACAGTTTAAAAAAGTGACCAAAAAAGGTGTGCAACCAGGACGTTCAGCTTAATACAGTTTTTTTTTTTTTATCTTATTTTTAAATACTGGTTCATTTTGTGTAATAAGTATGACAATTTTGTATTTATTCATAACTGAATAAACAGAATAAACAATATTCTGCATTCAGCAGTTTACAGGCAAATGGGTATTATGACCATTATACCTAGATATTTTTCTTTTTTAATGTATCAGCATGCTTCTATGATATCAACATTACAAAAGCCAGTACTGCAGCACCAATTCACAAAAAAATATACTGTAGAAAAATTAGGAAGCCTTAACACTAATCATGTAATACCTACCTGTAGTGTTTAGATATAATTTTAAAATACTGTATTTAAAAAAAAAAAAAAAGCTAAGTGCACTGCAGTAGAAATGTGTGCGCTACCACAAATGCGGATGCAGATTTTTGACATTTTTAAGGAATAAAATAAGCAATGTCAGAGCACATTTTGCGTGGTACACTTCCAAGCATGATCTGAAGTGAAATATATGTTTCTTTACTTGTGTTTTGTGTGTGTGTGCCATCTCTGGCCTCCTTTACTGTGTCATCTTGAATCAGTAGCTTTCTCAATCACATGTGGCCAGTCATAACACACACATATAGATGCAACCAGTGAAGCTGCAAAGCTCTGACAGCATGTCCTAACACACAAAAAGCCTAAATAAATACACATTCAGAACATGCACACAACAAAGACACACAGACACACAAAAGTCTGAGTCTAACAACTACCAAGTAAAGAACTAGCAAGCAAAAGCAACATACTGTACCGATTCAAGTGAATAGAATGTGCTGGGAGCCGCCATTTAAAAATATTTTCACTGCAAATCATAGATATTTTAATATATTGGGTCAGAAGTCATCATTTTGAAATTCGGGTCTTAAAAAAAAAATCAGCCTCACTTTTATCCTGAACTTCAGGTTGTGGAACTTTAGGAATAAATAATTCATGACACATCTATTCAAAGTCTAAGTTGGCCATTCACAAAGGTCTAGGGTCAATCACTGTCATTAAAAAAAACAAATTCTCAAGGTGATCATGATGAGTTGTTTTATTGTCAGAATCTGTTTTGTCAGTTAGGAATCTGACCCCCTCTCCAGAATGCAAATTCATGCACATAGAATCTCACTTACATAAATGCAAAAAATAATGATAATAATAAAGCTGTCATTATTATTGGAGGAACTGAGACTGGAGACATGAACTGAGCCTTTACCTGAGTCTAGGACATGATTTTGGCTTGAAACAAGGACTGCATCTAGTCAAAAGATAGGGACTTCAACTGGATCAGGGCCTGAGATTTGTTTCTGGCCCAAGGCACTAACTAATTGCATTTGGATATAAGATAAGGACTGGATATGAGGCCTGAGACAAGGACTGGTACTGGATCTGAGCCTGAAAGTCTGAGACAGAAACTGGACTTGGACTGAATTTTTGGCCTGAGACAAGGATGGGGATTAGATCTAGGCATGACATAGGAACTCAGACTGGATATGGTTACAAGACACTGAGTGAGTATGAATCTGTGCCCGAGGCAGGGTCTGGGACTGCATCTGGCCATGAGTCAATTACTGAGACTGGATCTAGGCCTGAGACAGGGGCTGGAACTAGATCTGAGTCAGAGACAGAGAGAGAATTAGGTCTAGCAGAGCAGGGGTCCAAGACATTGGCAGCAGAGGGAGGTCCCAAATGTTGAGAAATCTGGAAATACCATGTACAGCACACTGGCTGAACCTCTAGCTTCAGCTTTAGCATGTGAGCCACTGCCTATGGTAGTGGACTCGTATAAATGCTCATGAACAGGTCATCTTGGATTGAGCCAGAGACAAGAGAGGATGTATTCTGGACAGATACTGTTCCACCCTCCATGTATTATCCTTGCACTTGGACTAAATGGCTCTAAATAGTTGCTGCTCAAACTCTAGTCCTGTGGCCAGCACCTGTCCCTAAAGCCTTAGATATCTATAATAAATTAACCCAGAGGCAGTTGGGAATACTGTTTCTTAGGATAATCTATCTGAATCTTGGTCATAGTCCATTGGTCACACCATCATATGCAGATACTGTGAAATTCACATTCGTAAATCCAAAAACGTTATCAGCTATCCCTCTGGAAGACCCCTTAAAGATAGTGGTTCTGCAGAACACAGCATGATTCAGTTGTGCCAAATTAGTCATTACACTCCTCATCCTCAAACGCTTCCCTCATAATGCCGGTTTGCACCAAACCATGGCCCTACGTGCTACAATTCTATGTAGTGACCTCTAAGCAGAACTCTTTTAGGAAGCTAACAACCCATAAATATACAAGCCTTAACTATAAACCTTAACTATAATTCCTAAACTTGGCCTTACTTAAAGGTGATTAAAAACCTTAAAAAGCACTGAAAAAATGACTGAATGCTGTTTTTTTTTACTTGACCTTCAGTACATCCTCATCCATCTCAGTGCACACACACACACACACACACACACACACACACACACACACACACACACACACACACACACAGACACACACACACTGAGTCAGCGCTTCTGGGTGACTCAACAATGTTACTCATGCTTAGCTTGACAGTTTCCTTGTCTTTATGTCCATCATCCAGAGAAATGACACAGCCAGTAAACAGTATACTTACTTCATAGTCTCACATCCTGTTTTCTGTCTGTCTCTCGTGCTTCCTCTCTCCAGGTGAGGGCAAGTGCTATAGCCCAGGACCAGGATCAGAGCTACGATTACGCCTCAAACACAGTGATCCTGCACCTGGACCCTGGAGACGAGATCTTCATCAAGCTGGATGGTGGCAAAGCTCATGGTGGAAACAGCAACAAATACAGTACCTTTGCAGGCTTCATCCTTTACTCTGATTAGCGCAGTTGAGGTTAAGGTTTGTGATTTCTTAAAGGGGAGATCTTTAAGTGTCTTGAAAAGGACAGGGCAACTTCACTAATCTTCAGACTATTAAAGAAAGGGGTTAAACTGGGGCAAAATTTAGGGGTTGACCAAAATACTTATGAATTAGATAGATGGCTGTATTTTTTTCCATCTAAAAGTATTCAATGTATCATTCAATTCATACAGTGTTTTACATAAGTATTCACCCCCAATCCCCACACCTCCTTTACTTTTCCATGTTTTGTATTGTTGTATAAGTAGACAGCTGAAGATTGGAAAAACATTGTCTGCCCTGGTTCACTTGTCCAGTTTCGGTGAACTTGGGTCCACTGTACTGTAGCTCAGATTCCCATTCTTGGCTGACCACAGTTGTGGTCTTCTGCTGTTGTAGCACAACTACCTCAAGGTTCAATGTGTTGTGCATTCTGAGATGCTTTTCTGTGCACCAGAGTTGTAAAGAGTGGCTATTTGAGTTTCCGTAGCCTTCCTGTCAGCTTGAACCAGTCTGGCCATTCTCCTCTGGCCTCTCTCAATAAAATGTGTGACTTCTAATGGGTAACTAATATAGAGCCTTGTTGTAGCCCACCCACCTTAAGGCTTGATGTGTGGTGCATTTTGAGATGCTTTTCTCATCACCACCCATGTAAAGAGTAGTTATTTGAGGTACTATAGCCTTTCTGTCAACTTGAACCAGTCTGGCCATTCTCCTCTGGCCTCTCTCGATAAAATGTGACTAATACAGGGGTTTCACAACAATAGGGGGATACTTATGCAGTCATAAGTTTTCTGTTTTTTTATTTATTATTATTTGTAAATAATGTTACAAACTACTGTATATTAATTTTGACTCCCACTTCAGCAATATGGGCTGTTTTGTCTAGATTCATGACATTAAATGGACAAATTAAGTCCACTTCGGTTCCAGGTTGCACAAAATGTGGAAAAGTTCAAGTAGTTCAAGGGTGAATACTTATGCAAAGCACTCTAATCATACTATTTAGAAAAAGATGGGCCATGTTGTAACTACAGGACTCTGTTTGGCTCCCATGAACTCATCTGAGACTGGACCAAGATGCATTTAGCCATTTTATCAAGATGTTGTCTTTGCACGAGTCTCTTGTCTTGTTCTTGAATTTGCTTGCTGTGTTGTGTGTAATTACTACTCGTGTTATCCAAACACTTTATGATTCTAAATTCAATGTGGAATAAATTAACCTGATCCTGGTGTTTAATCCAAAATCATAGTGTGAATTATTATCAGTACAGCGTCTGTGAAAAAGTGGACATTGATATTGGTTTTCCTAAAAATATATTTTTTTAAAACAAGCAAGCAGTATGGATTTACCAAAACTATGGATTTAATCAGGACGGAGGGCGATTTCTATAGCAAACAGCTCCTGAGATGGAAAAGATTCATTAAAATTCCAATCAGGACGTCGCTCCGAGATAGAAACATGGTGACATCACATATCTCATAGTATCATCAGCATTAATTACTGCTGGATAATTATGTGCAGAAGGTGCAAGTGGTTCCCTTATTGAGAGAAACCTTTCCATCAGATAAGAGGAAAGAAAAATGTCTCAATGCAGCCATCCCTGATTGGGGTTTTAAGGGAATCAGACTTCCATTTTATGTATCTGATTATGTCTAATGTGACTTTACTTTTGGTAATAAATGGAGATTTTGTTGCAAGATGTGACTGAAAAAAGAGACTTCTCATCCCGTCATTGTGTTCTATAGCTTTCCAAAAGAAGATGAATTAGAGTAAAACACTATGTACTAGTAAACAGGGAAAGAGAGAGAGTGAGACCCAGCCCCAGTAGAGGCTTGGAGGCTTGATTAAAAGGATAGACAACAAGGGTGAAATGCCTCTAAATTGCATGAAATCAAAATAAGATCAAACAGGGTTATGGGCGGGATTTCGGAAATGTGGACGTCAAAAAAGTTCCCATCAAACGTCAAACAAATGCACAAACATGTCTCCCAAGCTTAGAGTTGGCCTTCTCAATATTTGGTTTCTGCTAGAACTCCTTAATTATATAGAGCCACTGCTCTGAAAATGGGGTCAGAGCTCCAATGTCTAATATTCTGGTTTAACTCGATTTGTTTTGATGAGCCTACGTGAGAAAAGCAGGTGTCAGAACGCAAAGAGGCGGAAAAAAACAACTTTCACTTAGCTCAATTTATAAGATGCGAGATATTCGGAAATAGCAAACTCACACATACAGTAAACACACACATACAGTATCCTTAGCAACAAGAAGTCAGTTCATCTCAGGCATTAGGAGTGTTTCTTCAAACGATCACATACACAGAACCAGACTATCTATCTATCTATCTATCTATCTATCTATCTATCTATCTATCTATCCATCCATCCATCCATCTATCTCTCTATCTGGTAACTGACGAGAGGTAGTGAACCCACCGAAACCCCAACCGTCTTCTCAAATATGCTGAATGATTGACGTACAATGAGCCCCAAAGGAATTTTATGTGTGAATTTTTGATGCCCATCAGCATGGATTTAAAATGGCACCATGCCCATAACAATCATATTGACAGCTTTCATGTCTTATTAACGGTTTTCCCCTACAGTTGCAATTAAATTCAGTGACACCATGTAAGTTTACTCACACCCTTTCAACGTTCACTATTCAGAAATAAATCAGGAAACAATAGTAACAAAAGTAGCCCATATAAAATAAATATCTCTTTGAGAAAGTGTCATCATGCAACCATTAAATATTAGTCATCCAAGCTACTCATTTCAAACACAAACATATTTTTTCTTAATGTTTTTAAAGTAGTACGCAGAATGATAAACGGGAGCTGTTTCCGGTAAGTAAGGAAGAAAACACTTGGGGGCATGTTCTAAGAAGAAAATAATCAACGACAGAATGGTGATGCACCCTGATGTGAAGCGGTGTGACTGTTACCACGTTTAATGTTCTTTTTATAAATAACAGCACATTCCATAGTGTTTTAAACCTCTAACCACTCCAACTTGCTAACTATTACAGTTTTTATTAATTAAATTTATATTGATATTAATCCATTTATATTGGACATTTAGTGTTGTGGAACGTCCATAAAACAAATTCGCTCCATCGCACCACCTGGTTGTTGATTATTTTCCAATAGCGGTGTGTCCCCAAGTGTCCCTTACTTAACGCTTTTTCCAGCAGAGATTCTTTTCCTTGTTTTGATCCCAATGTGAACATTTTTCCCACCCATCCCCTATCATACAACTACCACCAACCAGGGAGGGTGAAGGCTAACACGTGCTTCCGCCAAGATACGTGAAGCTAGCAAACTGGTGCAAATGCTGCGTCACCGAGCAGCATAACACACTCGGAGGAAAGTCCTACCAGCCCTCTTCCGCATACACGATCCCACAGATGCCCATGATTGGCTGGTGTCGCTGTGATTGACATGGAAGACAGAATACGCCATCACTTACTCCCAGAGAACACGGCCAAATTTTGCTCTCTAGGCTACCGATGGCTGGGACGTTCAAACTTGTGATCTCAAGACGATACGGGTATGTAGATCGTTGTTTGGCTGAGGATTCTGGGAAATGTAGTTTGTTTTACCTGATGAAAAATCAATGGCTGCAAAAGAGTCCACTAGTGCAATGCAAGACATTTCAGTATAAACTCCAGATCATCATACCAATGAATAAACCATCTCTGTTTAAGCCCTACATTCCTTCAAAAAGATGTTTGTACCCCCATCCCACCCCACTGCTTAAATTCCATCTGTATTACCAGAACAAATCTGTAGCTACGTATATGTGAGGACAATGTGAGACGGTGGTCACTTCAGTGCGGAACGAGATCAGTAGTGGCATTTGTGTTCTATTTTAATAAGGCCGGTCTTATCTCACAAAGACAGATCCAGGACTAGAGCTGGACACCTGCTAAGGCAAAAAGACCAATTATTATTGCTTAATCTGGATCCTGCTTAGCAGCATTACTCGCGTTATCTGTCTCTGTCTACCGCTGTCAGCTCCATCAGATAAAAACCAAATGTCTTAGAGATTGTATGCAAATGAGTTTTCATTCCATTTCACACAGTGTTTCAGCGGCCAAGAAAACAGCTCAGGAGAGGAAATAATATGCTGGCTCTGTAATGTTCTAATCATTCTATAACGTTCCTATAGGAGCAGCCAGCACAGGAACTTGGATTAAAAACCTATCTAATTGTTGATGTGCTGAAGTTTTGTGTGAGGAGACGTTTATTTAGCATTTATGGAAGGAGTCTCCAGTATCAGAGCGCTTTGTAACAGCCAGAGGTAAAGCTGTAACTTTCAATTCTCTGACACGGGAAAGGAGGAGATTATGTTTATTGGTAACATGACAAGTAGCGTCTTATTAACTTCAGCGACCATTTGTAGCTGCTATAACGTAAGTGATGACAGGAATTTGTTTAGTAGACGTTCCACAACATTAAACGTAGCTATAAACGAATTTTTAAAAAATTATGTCGTTCTTTCATGAATAAAAAATTGGGTATCGTAAAGAAATGGCTGTGTTATAAGATGAATAAAACGTGACGTTGTAGCAAAATAATCAACAAATACCACAACAATTTTCAATAACAATTACAATTTTCCACAATTTTCCAGTTTTAGTCTTTATTTAGCATCCAGATGTTCCTGCAGTAATTCAGCTAATCTTTAGTCGTGCACTGTTTTGTTTGAGCCACCCACCCACACACACACACACACACATTTCCCCATTTTACATTTAATATCCCTCTCACAGCGGTAGCTGTTACGAATGAAGGGGTGAAATGTGGCATATCGGATTAGTGAAATGCCACATCTCTTTACGCATCCAAACAAACATACGACTACACGCTAGCTTCAAAAACGGAAAACAAATGTGTTGGATGGTTTAAATAAGCAGAACTTCTTTCCCACAGTGACAAAAAGCTTTTCCTTAATAGGGTCTTTGGTCTGCACTGCTTGTTTATGTGTTCGCAAATGATTCTACGACCGTTTTATTAAAAAAACACACACACAGGTCAAGAGCTTCAGTGAACGCTCACGTCGAGGATCAGCATGGGGAATCGGTGGTGCATCCAGTTTTTGAACAGAGAGTTCAGGAGAGAATTGCCAGACAGGTTCGAGGTGAAAGGAAGGCTATGGCAACTCAAATAACCACTCTTTTCAGCCGTGGTGAACTGAAAAGCATCTCAACATGCTGAAACTTGAGGTGGATAGGTGGAAGAGTAGAAGACTCAGGCTATCTACATATACAAATATACTGAAAACAGTTTTTCAATAGTATGTAGTAGTAGTTGTGTGTGTGCGTGTGTGTGTGTGTGTGTGTGTGTGTGTGTGTGTGTGTGTGTGTGTGTGTGGTGTGTGTATGTGTGTGTGAGCACACACCAAGCAGCCGTCAGCTCCCATTTGAAGGGTGTTTTCCAGCAGAGTTGGCACAACTGTGTTGGACGGCTGGACCGGCACCATCAGCAAAACCTGCAGGACATGGACACTCATACACACACACACTGACCTATTCTCTTATTGATTTAAAAACACATGACTGGCATCAGATCTAACATTTTTACAGGCTCTCTCGCTCTCTGAGACAAACACACACACACACACACACACACACACACACACGACATATTACACCTTTGGTAATCAGATATACTATATATACACTGTGACTTCTTTGTTTGCAACGTTAAACCTAATTCATTTGTAAAATGAAGAACCGAACAAAGACATAATGATTATAAAAAAGAGGAAACAGGCGAGTTTCAGAGCGGTGTTTGCAGCTCGACGGTTTGTCTGCTGTGGGGCGAATCTGAAGCAAGAGACAGATGGAGCACAGCGGTGGATTTATGGAGGCTCGCACTCTCACTTACACTCTCACTTACCGGCTCTCATTTGTACACATTCATCTTGCAGATGTTCTGCGTTAAAACTGAAAAACTGACTAATTGTCTTTCAGCCTGCTTTCTCTCTCTCTCTCTCTCTCGAACATGCAAATGAAAGAACAACTGCTAGCATGAAGTCTTCATCAGCCTTTCTCTCTGTCTCTCTCTCTCTCTCACACACACACACACACACACACACACACACACACACACACACACACACAGAGTCAGGGGTCTGGATTGTGAAGCCGTTGGCCCTCGTCACTCTGCATTAACATAACACACACACACACACACACACACACACACACACGCATTCACTTAACTAAGTGATTAGTTAAGAAATTCTGTAAAACGGAGCTGCTTTCATAAATAAAAGTTAAAAGTGGTTCATATTTGGTTTGCCCTTCAGTTCAAAAGTGCTGTATTACGTTAATGTTATTTCCATTAACGACATAAAAAATGCATTTTAACGTTTCATTTAATGGAGACAAAACGTTCAAATGCTCAAATGTACTACATTTTAGACAAAGTTTATTTTCTAAAATGTAACGTGCGGTTAGAAGCGGGATGCGTGTGCATATTACCCAGCGCATGTTTTATTATGGCCGATCTATGAATCATAATCGAAGTTCGTAGTGCGAGTCAATTTACAGGCATCAAAAGCTTCATCATCTAAAACCTTTAACTGGGAGAAACCAGGAACAGCAAATAAGCCCCAGTAATCTTGCCCATGAAAACAAGAAGAACTAGACAAGTGAATTAAGGGTGAACACAATAGGGTAATAAACCAATGGCAGGAGAGGGTCATGTTCAGAGAATAAATTAATCAAAACAACGCCACATTTACAGTTAAATATAAAGATAAATATTAAAAGTATATTAATTAAATAAATAAAAAATACCACCTCAGCAACAAAGAAAATTCATAAATATATCAAACTTTACATCTGGTTGTGTTGAAACCTGTTTAATGTGTCAGTTCAACATCAAAATGAAACTGTTCCTATAAATAACTGAACAGAGAAGGTGATAGTGTTCATGTGCATAAATCACAGTGTTTTTACATCAGGTACTTCAGGAATGACTCATTTCAACATCAGCTTCATTTATATACACTGTAAAGTGTGTTAACTAGCTTGACTTCCATTAGTGCACTTCAGTGCAGTCAATTACTCAGAACTATATACAGAACAATAAATAATTTCATGGAAAATGAGAGAACTCAATTAACAGAAAAAGGCTAATATGCAAATGAGTGTGGTTCGATATGAAGACTGTGTTTGAATACTCTTTTGACACACCATCTTCCATTCCACCTCTCCTCATCTTCCCTTATAGACTTATACCCTTAAATGTATACTTAAAATAAAAATTTTTAAAAATCTAGTTTAGGTTCAAGCCCCACTTCTCAAAGTTTTATACCAGAATTGTACCAGAAATATGTCAGTCCTGCTGCTGAGAATTACAAACTGAATGCATATAGCTTCACGATGTGGTTTGAAGGATGCAGGCATGTATTTGTTGAGATTTTGGATGAGACTTCCATTACTTGTTAGCTACTTTAGCCCCAATGCTTCGAAAAGCAAACATCAGACACTAAACATGGCTCAAGGGCAAGTGTCTACAGTCCCCTCAGAAACTATTAGAGCGGAAAGACCAAAAAAATTTTTGTTCTTTTTTTTTTTTTGCTGTAGACTGAGGATATTTGGGTTTGAGATCCAAAGGTAGTTTATTTTTTTTATTCCAAATGTGATCAACGTTTGCATAAGTTCTAGATGTGTTGGGGAATTGAACATGTAACATTTTAATATATTCTGCTGAAATGAACGAAATGACTCGAAAAAAGATTCGTTCATACCGCTGAACGAGATTCAAACACCCACCCCTTCCTCAAGACACTGCGCATGTCAGGCGCGCGTGCCACAGCGAGTCAATTGGTACGTCAAAATTCAACTGGAGGTTAGCAGCGAGGTTTCTGAGGTACAGTAAGTTAACTTTTTTTTCCTAGCTCGATAATAAAAACACCACACTTAGCACTTTGTGTATTGGATGCCTAAAAAAACTCAAAAAAACTTTTCGTATTTAATGTGTAAACGCCTCGACACCGAATTGAACTCTCTCTCTCTTCATTCACTGTCTAGGTCTCTCGACCACCACTGCTCGCTCCCTCTCTCTCTCTCTCTCTCTCTCACACACACACACACACGTGCACTCTCCATAATGTAAATACTTATTTATTTCGAAAGTTATTTATTTTGACATGTTTGTCAAAAATCATTGTTTTGTTCTTTAATACATTTTGGAGGTATTTATGTTGACGTATAGCTAGTAGTGATTTATTTTGAGTGGTCATTCGTTTACAATAAATAGTTTATTAATAAACCTTTGTTTGACAGGTTTATTACTGAACCCGCTCCGTCACACGCCGCACCAACCACCACCACCACCACAACCTGTGGTTCTGAACCTGTGGGAAACACTGTAACTTCAACAGACTTGTCTGTTCCTATACTTTTGCTTGCCTGCAAATTGTGTGGTCTGAAACAAAAGGCTCTGTGTTTTATGACGTTTAACAGGTTTAGATGTAAATACCGGGGACTAAAAGATGAAATTCTCATCTCATATCCATGTTTCCATCCATCCAGCCATCCATCCATCCATCTTCTATACCGTTTATCCTTTAGGGACGTGGGGAAACTGGAGCCTATCTCAGGGAGCATGGGGCACAAGGCGGGGTACACCCTGGACGGAGTGCCAATCCATCGCAGGGTACACTCACACACACATTCACACACTACAGACACTTTGGACATGCCAATCAAACTACCATGCATGTCTTTGGACTGGGGAGCAATTCCAAGGGCCACTGTGCGCCTCCTATGTTCTGATCTCACACCCAAAATGTCTTTGGTGTACAGCACAAACTAATGAATTGGCCTAAAAATCCATTCTGCACTACACATTATTAAAAATACTGTTTTTAAAAAATTAAATAAAACAGTACAGAACTGACGGGAATGGTGTTACATAAAATCGTGTTTTATATATATGTGTATATATATATATATATATATATATATATATATATATATATATATATATATATATATATAAGTGACATTTTCACCCCGTATTGTAATACTTGAATACTTGTGCTAGTATGGAAGTCCTGGGCTTGATCCCTTTAAACATCATTTCTGCACATAAAGTACATTAGCTATATAAAACGTTTTTGCACTTGATGGCTAGGATGCTAGAAGTTTAACCATGTACAGAAAGAGGCCTCCCAGCCCGGCAACGGCTGCCACGGCAACGGCTCTGATGGGCAGGAACTCCATGGAGTCGTCCAGCACGGTGTGTAAGCGCAGGACCTGGCGATGTGTGTCCTCGCGCGAGCCAGAGTTTTCGATTACATGCCTGGCCAGCCCACGCTTCTCGCTCAGGGGCATCTGGGCAGCAATGCGCTGCTCTGCCTCCTCCCGGCTAAGACCGTCACGCTGCATGAGCCGAGCCAGCTGAGTGGTGGGGTCACTGAGGACGAGAGACAGACAGAGAGACAGACAGATAGAGAACAATAGATAGAGAGAAAAAGAGGGGAGGATTTATACCGCATATACAGTTCCGTTTACTGTTACAAAGCACTGACGCTGGAGACTCCTTCCAAAAATGCTAAATAAATGTCTCTTGCATATCAAAAAATTGCAAATAAAACACAAGATTATCAAAAAATATCTTTGTTAAATATAGGTGTGCAACAATTATTGGCACTCTTTTAGTCAATACTTTGTGCTAGCTCCCTTTGCCTAGATAACAACTCTGAGTCTTCTCCTATAATACCTGATGAGGTTGGAGAATACATGGTGAGGGATCTGAGACCGTTCCTCCATACAGAATCTCTTCAGATCCTTCAAATTTCGAGGTCCACGCTGGTGGACTCTCCTCTTCAGTTCACCCCACAGGTTTTTATGGGGCTCAAGTCAGGAGACTGGGATGGCCATGGCCATTTTGGGAGACCTTCTGATCCCAAGACGCAACTAACTTCTGCAATTCTCCAGCTGTGATCCTTGGAGATTTTTTTATCCACTCAAACCCTCCTCTTCACAGTGCGTTGAGATGATATAGACGCACGTCCAATTCCAGGTTGATTCATAACATTTCCAGTTGACTGTAATTTCTTAATTATTGCCCTGATAGTGGAAATGGGCATTTTCAATGCTTGTGCTATTTTCCTATAGACACTTCCCATTTTGTGAAGCTCAACAACCTTTTGCCACACATCACAGCTATATTCCTTGGTCTTACCAATTGTTATGAATGACTAAGGGAATTTGGCCTGTGTGTTACCTCATATTTATACCATGGTTAAACAATTTCCTGTTCCTAGTCACCCAGGTGTACTAAAAACATGTTAAAATATCACTGGAAATATACTTCAAATATATTTTTCTCATATAAATTCCTAGGGGTGCCAATCATTTTTGCACACCTATATTTAACAAAGATATTTTTAATAAACCTTTGTTGTGTTTGCAATTGTTTGCTATCCATGAGAGCAGAGTATTTTTGTGAATTTTTTGATCCACTTTGCTGTATAGAGATAAATAAAGGACGATAACAACATAAATACATTTATGATAATAATTAGAGCTCTTACCAGTAGACAACCACCGTGTGCTTCATTAAGCGAGTGAGACGACGCGTCTCGAACAGCAGAGGTACGTCCAAAATGATATAACGGTACCCTTATAAAGAAAAACACAACAGTTTTATGTTGTGCAACGTCAAAAAAATTATTTAAAATATTTCTCCTACCCACACACAGAGTATGGAAGTGAGGGGGAAAAATAGAGAAAGAATGAAGTGCAGAAAAACTGAAGGAAGGAAAGAAGTGCGGAAGGAAGGAAGTGCAGAAGAAAAGATGGAAGGATCGAATGAAGTGCAGAAGAAAAGATTTGAAGGATCAAACATGAACAAAGGAAGGAAGTGTGGAAGGAAGGAAGTACAGATGCTAGTGTTGAAAGGAAAGAATGAAGCAGGAAAGGAAGGAAGTGTGGAAGGAAATATGGAGGGAAGGAACTGAGGAAGGAAGGAAAGAAGTGCAGAAGGAAGAAAGTCAGGAAGAAAGGAAATGTGGATAAAAGTGAGTAAGGGTGGAAGTGCAGTAAGAAAGAAGGAAGTTTGGAAGGAATGAAAGAAGGAAGGAAAATGCTGAAGGAAGAAGGGAAGTGAAGAAGGAAGGAGGTGAGGAAGGATATATGGAAGGAAGTGATAAAGAAGTGTGGAAGAAAGGAAGGATAGAGGGGTTTGTGTGTGTGTGTGTGTGTGTGTGTGTGTGTGTTTGTGTGTGTGTGTGTATTGGCTCCAACCTCGGATGAAGTAGTACAGGATCTGTTTGAGCATGGCTCTGTGGATCTCGGGGTGTGTGATGGAGTTAAGCACTCTGCGTTTCTCAGGGTTGGAGAAGATGATCTGGCCGAGCTTCTGCCTGTCTATCTCACCGTTCTCCAGCAGAACCTCCTGCCCGAAATGCTGCACGAGGAGCCGGTACGCTCGGGTCTGAGGCTCCACCACTGTCGAACACACACAATGCACAGCTGCGGCTCACACAAACACACTCGAGACATTCGGGCTAGGTGATAAATATTTTAAATAACTGGATCGTTTTGTCGTGCAGGCTGGGTAATGGGTAACAGCTGTCACTGCAGCGGTCAGGAAAACGAGAAGCTCAACATTTACATACTGCCTTTCTCACACCTCAATACACAAAATAGTGCAGAAGGGGAAGGAAGCAAAAAGGTGCAGAAGGAAGGAACTGGAAGGACGGAAGTGAGGAAGGAAAGAAGGAAGGATGGAGGGAATTAAGGAAGGAAAAAACTGTGGAAGAAAGTGAGGAAAGAAGAAAAGAACTGGAAGAATCAAGGAAGGAAGTGGGGAAGGTAGCAAAAAGGTGCAGAATGAAGAAAGGGCAGAAGTGCAACAAGAGGGAAGGAAGTTCGGAAAGAAGGATGGGAGTGCCAAAATGGAAGAAAGGAATGAAGTGTGGAAGGAAACAAGTGCAGAAGGGCGGATGGAAGTCCAGAACGAAAGAACTGTGGAAGGAAGACAGAGCAGAACAGAGGAATTGGTTACTTCATGCATTAATGTGACTTTGTTTCCTCTATATATTCACCTTTCCTGGCCACGACATCGGCGTCGATGACAGGACAGCCAAGTTCCCTGAGCTGAGAGGACACGGTGCTCTTTCCTGAGGCGATTCCTCCCGTTAACCCCACCAGAAACATGCTGCAACACAACACACACATTTAATTTCATTCATTACCCCCAAACACACAGGATTCTGTCAGATTATATTCCTCCAAGATTCCTCCCTGACAGAAAGCACTATGGACAATGTACTCATTGCCTCATTTAAAAGCTCGACAGACTTACATACCGAAAATAAATCCAATAAAACTGCGCTGTCTTTTTAAACGAGAAGATATTTGGCGCGGCCTGGCGACCATTATATAAATTACAGTTTCGTTTTCTCTATGCAATATAGCGCTCTAGATCTAAACACACTTACATACAAAATAGTATTTATTTACCTCACTAAACAATATTCATTCTTTAATATAATAATCCATATTACAACGCTGTAACACGTTTATTATAAGCTAGTTATTAACTAACGTTATATGATTATGGAAAAGAGCTAGCTAGCTACTATAACCATGTAGTTCCTGTCTAACAGATTTACACAGCATGTATAATTATTCTTACTAATTTACAGCTAACCAACACATGGAAACATCCTGAAAGCTTTACGTGTTAATGTTAATGATTTCATGTTAATGTTTAGCCAACTTACTAAATGCTGTTGTTGTTGTTGTTTTTGACCTATAAAGAGGTTTTAAAAAAATACACGTCCTTCTCCTTTCCTTGACACGAATAAATCCTTTACTTTGGACTCAATATAAAATTAAAATAAAATCATACTCGACACCATGAAAGAAAGTAATTGTGCACTTTTAGGAGTTTGACTGTTCTGGCACATAGTGAGACCAAAAATATTTTTCACACGAATCACACGTTAGAGTTTGACCGACGGATGAAGTAAAGTACAGTGCTCCATTTGGCCAAAAGTGACGCAGGTTAAGTCTTAAATAGTTCCCTTGTTCCCTACATGTGAGCACTACGAAATGGCGCCTGAAAGCCTTCTGTAGTGCACTGTGTGTGAGAGAGGAAGCCATTTGGGATTAAACCGAAATACTTCCCTGTGGGGAAAATGTCGTTGCTGCCATCTGCTGGACTGGAGGATGATGACAATAATAATAATAATAATAATAATAATAATAATAATAATAATAATAATAATAATAATGTTATTGTTGTTAAAGTAAAAGTGTTAGGGTTCGTTCTGACACTGGAGACTCCTTCCAAATGCTAAATAATAATATTATAATAATAACAATACCTTTCCCCTTTTGGAAAGTCTAAAGTACAGAGTAGTTTACACTTCCCAAGGAGGGAAAAAAAAGAGGCTAGTGAGGGAACGATTGTCACGAAATGGTGCTGGATTTTTTAAATAAAAAATTTTAAACAAACACAGCTACAAAATGAACAAAACAAGAACTGGAAGAAAGAGAATGACACCTTCAAAGGACAAGAGAGGCTTAGCAATGAAACAGAAACATCTGGGCCTAAATAAGAAAACTAAACTGGAGTCTGGTATTGGCGTTTTTGTTTGTTTGTTTTGTGATTCTGTGATATACTTTATGTTCATTGATATCAATGGTATTGATGTGAGAGACTGTTTATAGCTGCTTTAATATAAGTGATAACAGGAACCGACTTGGTTCTCGAACATTAAATGTAACTATAAATGGATTATGCCATTCTTTGGTGAATGGAAAATGTTTAGTGTTGGCACAATACTGTAGTATAAGAGGAATGAATCACTTCAGGACCAGATGCTATTGGAAAATCATAAACTTTGGGCTGGTATGATTGACTGTTTTCTGTACCAATTATTATTTTATGATCATTTTATTCCGTTTATAGTATCAACTAACGATCAGTCAATCAGTGTACCGTTAAACCTCGAATGTAGCATGCTTCAAGAAAATACAGCAGAGAGGAATGGATAGTCACATTACAATCATCTTCTTCAGTTGCAATAGTTACTACATAATTGTTGTAGAAAAGAACGCCAGAGAGACATGCAAAACCAATATGTAAACCAGTTTATTGTGTGTTTTTTTTGGAAGAATATACAGTCAAATCAATGCTTGTTTTTTGTGTGCAAACAATCTAGTAAGAGTTTAGAATCGACACGCTCGACACAGAAAGCTATGACTGAAAACATCAACCACCTCGAATGAAAAGTCTGAGCCGAATCACGAAGTGTCAGGACGTCCGTCCGTTCATCGAACTGCTCTTCAAATAAAGACAGAACTATTTACACGTCTTCTCAGACTTGCAATCACGTCACATTATTAATATAAACCGACAAATGAGTAACTGATCTTAACGGACAGTTTGCAGTAATGACAGAGAATGGCTTCGATTTCAAAGGGAGCACCTTTACACAGAGGATAACTCATACACGCCATACTCCCAGAGAGTAAACAATACTCTCCACACAATACTCTCTATACAATACTCTAGAATAACACGGCAAAGAAGAAATCAAGAGTTTTGTGTACAAAACATTTTGTGTAAAAAAAAAATCAGTCACTGTAAACAGGAGGTGGAAATAATATAAAGGAAACAGTTGTGTATCTAAAAACAAGACAAATAGTAAAATAAAATTTTTCAAATGTTATCAGGATTAATGTAGATGTAGCTTTAAGGAAAATGGTTGTTAGGTTCTAAATAGAAACTTTAAGCAACAAACCAAAAAAAATCATTAGGGTCCAAAAAAACAGACAGATTCTTCAACACCTTGAATTCTGCACAAGGTTTCTTCAAGGGGGAAAAATACAACTTTTAAGGGACAAGCTAAAGAAATACATCTTGGGGGGCATAGTAGCATTAAAGACACGTATTAAAGCGGGGTCCAGGAACACCCAGGGTTCTGTAACGCAAAGGGTGTCCATGATTGCTTTAAGTTTCGAGCTTAGTTACATATTTATTATCAAGTTATTATAGCTATAGCAGGTTTGACTGGTCACGTCAGTTGAGTTGGTTTCATCCAGACCTCGCTAATTCAAAAACAGGCACAAGTTTATTTATTAAACTAAAACGAAAGTGTGTTCTCTCAGAGACAGTTTCAGAAATCATATTATATTTTAAAAGAAGTTCTGCGGCTGCATTAAATAGGCAATATATTATTCTACATGTTTAAATATAGTCCCTAATATTTAAAAAGTTGAAATATTTTATGTTAAATAAGTTTCTATTTACGTGTAAATGTTTATTTTTATTTTCTCAGAACCTCTGCTTTAAAGACTAGCCTGTTAAACCACTGAGAAAAAGATCGAACGCTGTACAGAGAACAGCTTGAGTGAGGTCTGCTTTGCATAAAATATATTTAGACTGAGAACTGGGTATTCTGGGGGATTTTTTCTTTACCGAAGAGGTATAAAAACAAACAGACTACATTACACAGAGGTCTTGTGTGTGCTAATGCTGCCGGTATTTATATTAAAGCACCAATAGCGACAGGTCAATGTTGTTGATTGACAGCAGTTAGAAGTGCTTCAATCAGGGTGAACTGACTGTTCTGGGATCTACAGTACTATCCTCAGAGTCAGCTGGTGAAATTTTGGTTCGGCAAAAAAAAAAAAAAAAACACGGTATAAAGTCAAGATGTGTTTGACGTTTGCTTCTTTAGTTTTGTACTAGTGCTACACTGCAAAATAACCATTAATAACCACAATAACCATCTAAGCACTTGAATGTAGTCAGATTTATCTGGCAAAAGTATCTGCCAAGAGAATAAAAAAATTTCAAGCTTGAAAAGTGTAAACTTTCGGGGTTTTTAAAAAAAAATTATAATCCTATTGTATGAAATACTAGATACATTTGATTATATTCAAGTCATCTTTACTTGCTAAGATTTCTTTGCATTGTGCGTCCCAAAATAATAAATGTAACTATAACTATAAATGGATTTTAAAAAAGTACAATATGCCATTCACTAATATGTTAAAAAATGCATTTTTGTCAACGTGCTGTGGTATAAGAGGAAAAAAAAATCGTTGATTGTTTTTCTATAACAGCACAGACTCACTGTGACTTAAATCTCTATCGCATCATAAAGAGATCATGCAGATCAAGTAGCTTCATAGTTTTAAAAATGTCTTATTTTTTATGCAAAACCAAACATGTTTCAGCTAATCAATCAATCAAGCAATTTATTATATATATATATATATATATATATATATATATATATATATATATATATATATATATATATATATATATACATATATGTTTTGCCGAACCAAACCAGTAGTGCTAAGAAGACCTGTGCTTCCTCTGTGCTTTGATTTAAAATAGGCCACAATTTTTTTCCCCTAAAAAATGAGCCAAAAAATGTCTCAAAATGGCATTTGTCTCTACAATGGCAGAAAAAAACATCATCCACATGACACAAATGAGGTTGATTATTATTAGATTATTAATTGACGAACAAGCTAAGCGATTAAGTGAAAAGCTAAAATATTAGATAAGACATTCTGTTAAAAATAAGGAAGTTGCACTACACTAAGAAAGTGAGAGTAGTTGCGCATGTCGTGGTATGAATATTAACACGAGAGCAAGTTCAGAATTCTCAGCAACAAAGCAACATTTCATACACAGTTCGAGTGATTACAGAGAAAAAAACTGCCATACAGTGAAAGTAAAATGTAAATAGCACCAAATATTTCAACTTGGAATACAAGGTTGTTTTTGCCTTCCGACAAGGCATCTGAGCGCCATTTTGGCACCGTTATCCGACACTACCAAACATGCTAAATAATCACCGTGTTCACTTTCCTCAAAGGCAACACAGCACATTTCATCCTCCCACATTTCATACTCTCACGAGAGCCATTTTCATGATCAGTCATTTAAAAAAAAAACTGTCTTTCTAGTCTACATCCCATGCATATAAATGCTACTGTATATACACAGGACCCCTCTAACATCTGGACTTGTGTTAATGGAGTCTGGCTAAGAGTAAAATCTGGATGTTTACCATATTTATTCTACAGAGCTGTTGATTCTGATTAATCAGGAAGTCTTCTGATACTTTACTGTTTCTATAGAAACAGCTATTTCAGAGGTACTTGCTTGGTGGATGCACCAAATAATCTAATCCTAATTTAAAAAAAAAAAAAAACGTGTTGTTCTTTAAGAAATAAAAATGTATGTTTGTTGATATGGTGACATTTTTGGTGAGGAGACATTCATGGAAGGAGTCTCCACTGCCAGTGCTTTGTAACGACTTTTGCATTTTTTTTTGGAAACTTGACAGGTTGCGTTAGTTTTGTCTCATTAACTTGGAGGGAGAGAGACAGAGAGATAAACGAGAGGCTTTTGAAGGAACGAATGTCTATAGCTGCTATAACATAAGTGAGAATAGTAACTAACTTGTTTCACAGACGTTCTACAACATTAAATGTACATATAAGCAGATAAAAACTATAACTGTTCAGCAAATTGCTGTGTTTATAAGAGGAATAAAACACTCTGGAACATGCTGTCCATGGAAAATAATTCAAAACAACTTTAGAGTGGTTATAGCCCAACCCTTTCTTTGATTATTCTTTGATTACTTTCCTAAAACAGTACGCCCAATTGTGTTTTATTACTTACTTTTTACCTAATGCACTTTATAGAATTATTGACTCTTTGAAATATCTTCTCTACCCCTTTTCTCTGTTCAGGAAGTAGCTGTCTGGTTAAGACGATATTTTTTAAATATAACATTAGCAAAATTGTCTTAAATAAACTCTGCTGTTTTCCATCACTCCACGACCAACTTTGTGCAATGTAACCTTCTCCATAAAAAATATAAGTACATTTGCGAGACGAGAATTGCACATAAGTTTGAAAAACATGTACAGAACTGACTGACTAAGATGTTTCGTAGTATGTGTTTTACTGCTCGTGTTTGGATTAACAGTCAAATTTGTTTTGTCTGGCCCCCTTGTTTGTGATTGGTCTAAATATCATGTTAGGTTGATCGTGAACCTGGCAACAGTGCGATATCATGACACTGACACAGCCCCCTCCAAACCATTTAAGGACATACAACGTACTACTTTAGCGTATACTGACTACTGCACTCTTTTTCATTTAAAGTGCACTGCCAGCTTCGTATGATCTGAAAAGTTCTTAAGGGCAAAAAAATACATTTAAAAAATCACCACTTGGTAAATCACAAACAGGAATATATGAAAAATATTTACCTTAACCACATCGAATAAAATTACCTAACGAAGTAATAAACTATGAGCACAAGTATTGGTCATTAATTGGGAATGTCTGACATGGAGTGTTTGGATCTATAAATCAGTACATTTTATCCTTACTGTTCATATTGTAATTCATCTTGACGATATTGATAGTTAAAGAAAAAAAAAACATTAATAATACATGAATAAGGTATAATGCTTCCTGTTGGATCTAGGAATAAAAATTCACATTGGGATTATGAAACAGGATGTACACAAGATTGCTGTGTTACATCAAATATGAAAACATCCAGTAACTTAAAAGTAATTTTTCACTCTTCAGCACAATGCCTGTTTTTTTTTTTTTCTTCCCAAAACAAGTCTGTTCATGAACATGCCATCTCGACTATGGCACTATTCCGTAAATCCACAGCAACGTCCAAGCCGTTCTGAAGCAATTCAAACAGTCTTGTACGTAGTTTTGTGACTTCTTTTGTGCCATATTTGATTGTAAACATATACAACGTACATTAAGGAATATTTTTTATTTAGACCTATGGTAAAAATGGCATTTCATATTATGATAAGGGACTTCAGTCAGGCATCATAGAGGTGCTGAATATGTCTTATGTCGGAGTGTCACCTCATCTGCTCTTCTGTTCCCAGAATCTCATATTTCACTAGTCTCTTATCCACATCAGAGCTATAGATATAGTTCTTGGTGATATAAGGATGGTATTTGATTAATTACAAAATGATTCTGACAGTGTTTCGTTTAGCTTGGATGAACTAGATTAAATTGTCCCAATATAGACAAAATTTTGCTTACAATCACCAATTTGAACAAATTGTGTGTATCCTTGCTTATATCCACATCATTAAACAAGGGCATCACCCTTTTCCACAAATGGCCTCCTTTTTAAAGATGGTGCTTATAGTGCTCAAGTGTCAAGCATGGTCCAGGACCCAGGTGGACATGTCCTTCATATGTAAAAGGTGTGACATGGTCTCTTTCTGTTACTTTTTTACTTCTTGGGATGGAACACCATGAGAGGCCGTTCCTCAATTCGTTGCCATGGACTTTTCTTGTTCTCATCCTTGTCATCTGGGTCATTATCATCCTCTGGGCTGGTGACAGAATCCCGTTGGGTCTCACTGTTGCTGCTACGTGAGCTGTTTCCCCGGCTTCGACCTCTTCGTGGCATTGGTGACCCTCGTGGTTCCTCTGGCCCATCATCAAGGAGAGGAGTCAGTGGATTTTCCAGAGGTGATCCTGCCCCCATACGGCCAACACCACCAGCAAGATCTAGAGGGTCATGATAAGCCAGTTTGGAATACTGCTTCCCCCCACTGCTGCTTCCTCCATGCCCCTTCCGCCCATTTCCGTGCCGTTCCTCTTTACTCTTCCGTCCAGATGACTGTTTGCGCTCCTGTTGGGTATCTTGGAGACTTGTGTCTGGGCAGCAATCCTTACTGGTGCCAGCAGGGGCACTCAGGGTGCTTTGAGCACTGTGGTTACTGCTGTTAGCGCCACTGTGAGCAAATTCTGAGGCAACATCGATGTAGGAATGGCGCACATGAGCATTGGCACGTCCATCAAGAGATATGAACCAGGCACGAGGGTGCTGCTTGACTCCTAGTTCTCGAAGTTTCTTTTCTGTAAGTGCTTGGAGCTCTCCATTCATCTGAGCCATGGTGGAATCGTTAAAGAGCACTGGGATGTGGACTGGTGCTGAGGGACCTCCAGATGCCCATACATTCTCCTCCGAACCGGATGGGGACCCTACACCTTGCTGGGCTTGCATCTGACCTGATCCCTGGCTCTGGACCTGGAGACCTTGGCTCTGAACTCCACTGCTACCACCATTACCTGCCCCTCCTTGGCCTTCTCTTTCCCTCTCAGCCTGACTCTGGCCATCCTTTGCAGCTTCAGAGCCACCAAACTCAGACGACAGACGCATGTAATGTGCTGGAATGACCAGGGTTGGAACCATGCTGCGGTACATGTTCTCTGTCATTTGATCTAAAGAGCTGCAGAATATGATCTGACCAGGTTGTGTGTTCAGTGTTGTTGGACGAGCAAGATGGTCCTGACCTTGGGAAACCTGCGAATATTCTGGCGGCTTGTCAGAGAGGGGCGGAGAAGGTGGGTCAGCCGTGTATCCACGATTATCATTAACAACATGTCTGCGACGGTACTCGTGATCCTTGACATCTGGGCTGTAGTTGCGACTGAAGTCTTCATGGGGAAGGGTACTGTCAAGGTTGGTTGTGTCTGTGGAACGATGCACCTTCATAGGGAAGCTTTCAGCACCTCGCTGGGCCCCTTTTGACTGTTTATTCTTGGATGAATGACGGAGTTTGTGTGCTGGTACGTGCTTGGCAAACTCATCACGTGCACTTTTGTATTCGTGGGACGTGGACGCTTCAGATTTGCTGGCCTCTGGATCACCGTTGGAGGTGGTGGTTTCAACATGACCACCGCAGATAAGGTTGAGGCGAGAGGTGGAGGTGCCTTGGTCTCTTCTGGAGTTGCTCAGAGCAGTTGAGACTTGACCCTGCTTTTGCTGCCTCCGAGGCTTCAGGCACCTCCGTCTAACAGCAGGAGACAAAAACAAGAAAGTGAGTGCATGTTGGTACATGAAGAAGCCTCTGTAAAGACCTTGCTTCAGGAAAGACTTTGGATAATCCTTCATTCCTTCATTCAAAACATATGAACAACAAAATATGATATGCCACAACCACCAACCTGCAGTAGTAGAGGAGAACACAGAGTAGTACCAGTACAAGCAGAGCCAGAGATCCCAGTATTGAGAGCAAGATAAGGGTATGATATGCGGTGATGTCCCTTAGGCTCGGATGAGACAAACCAGGTCCTAAAATGCAATCATGGTTTTACTAATGTATCACCGTCATTGCACAATTATTATAGATCTAGAAACACTATTAAACATTACATACAGCACCTTTCAAATTGCTACACTGTAATGTAATTCTATTTATTTTTTGCTGTAAATAAGTGCAGAATACTATATAAAATTCTTCACAAAACAAGTCGTAACTATGGGTCCTATTCAATAGACTTACAAACTACTGATACAGAATGGAGTTTGGCCAGAATTTGCTGAAAACAGAGGCATCTCAGTTTTCAAGTTTACAAGGAAGTGGTTGGCTTTATCAGTGGTGGTCTAAACACTTTTGAAAACCCCGGTCTCTGATGTTTATATTCAAGAAGAACCTGGAAACCTCAAATACATGAACTAAATGCAGGTAAATTTAATAATCTGAATAGGGAGCCTTGAAACTCACCTTGAGCATGTGAATAAGCTGACTCTGAATACAGAGAACTTTCCCCATATAAATTACTGACATACTGACATTGCCTTTGAACTTAAGCCACCACCTCTTAATACGGTCCAAATGTGTCTATTTTCTGAGCTAGTGAGTAATCACTAGGCTTGTTTGTTTGATTCAAGGCACAAGGATAAATGTGCATGTGTATTTTACCCGATGAAGAGGGGAAGGCCGCTATCCAGTATCCCAACCGTGAGGCCATAAAGTCCCATGTAAAATGAGAGCCATCTCTTCTAATGTAGCCAGTCCCATTTCTTATCCAAAGGCCTGCAAATAGCAAAATCACTGTTTTAGCCATGACTAAAAGGGCAGACAAGTTACGAAATAAGACATTAAAACATAGAACAAGGATGGCTCCTAAGTGGCACAACAGAAAAACATTTTCCCTCTCGCCAGGAGAGCGCAAGTTCACATTCCGATGATGCCACAAACATCCATGCCCAGGAGCCAAAGGAGCAAAATTGGCTATGCTCTATGAGTGGGCTCTCCCCTGCAACAATTGCACAGCAACAATTGTGGGAATCTGTTCGCTGATGTGTGTGGAAGAGGGTTGATAGTGTTTTCCCCAGAGTTTGTTATGCTGCTCTGTGACTCAGCATGAGCAGCATGTCAAAAAGATGCAGTTGGCTGCTTCACATGTCCCAGAGGAAGTGTGTTAGCATTCACCCTCCCCAATTGATATCTGTCATATAATAGGGGATAGCTGGCTGGTGAGTGAGAAATAGCAGGCAACCAAATAGGGGAGAAAATGTGGGAAATTACAAAAAAAAAGAAGAGCAAATGACAGAAAGATAATATGATCTGTTCTGCACAGGACAATTAAGTCTGAAATTGCCTCAGTTGAGAATTTCGCACAATAAGAAGCAATTGTGTCATCAGCATACAGTAAACAATAGAGGCCCCAAAATGAAACCCTGTGGCACACCAGTTTTAGCATTTCACCATTTCTGACAAGAATCCATCAGAAAGTACATTACATAAATATATTACTTAAATAAGTCTTCAAGGTTTCTATCTGTATGTATACCTGTATTCGTGTTATACACCCACACAGGTATGCTGGTGGGCGACCGGACACGGGTGTCAGAGGGCAGAGGAACAGAGAAATGAACTGGCTCTGTGACTTGAACCTCACTGCCTTCCCGATCAAACAGCTGGGCACTGACTGCAGCTACTACTGTCAAATCCGTCCAACTGTTCTCTCCTCCTACACAAACATACACACCTTATTTACACACAGTAGTTTAGGAGCAAATATGCTTATCATTTTCAAAAATCTACAGTGATAATATCAATCTCTCCATCTGGAATATGACCTGTGGTGTTGGGCTCCAGGGCCAGGAGGTAGGGGAAGTCATTGATTTCACTGATATCTCTGGCAGTGGTCAAAACAGCAGTCATTTCAGAGAAGGAGGAGTTCCGTTGCAAGCTCCGCCTTGGAATGTGCAGCCATGGCTGGCTCCGCCCTCCTGTGTGTACAAATCAGGGTAGTTTTTTTTTTATATATATATTTGTGTCCAATTGATATTAGAGTTACAAGGTAAAAGACATTTTAAACACAGGCAAAGTGTCCTTCAAAGCAACAATGTGCATGTTTCAGATAAATAACTTTCATTATTGCATCATCAATTGACAGAAGATCATGGGAAGAAGAAAAATAAGTGTCTCATTCTTTTTTCTTTATTTACAATGATACTGACTGACAAGACAAGACACTTTGAATGTACACCACTGTTACACAAATGATAAGCTATTCATTATAAGTTTTTTAAAAAATCATTAAAATGTTCTTAATGTCTTCATAATGTTAGCATGGATTCTAAGTAACCCCACTTTATGTTCTTGTTAATTCTATGCTAAAACTTTTTCTTGTTCCTTTCAACCCTGTTACACATTTAAAAGCAAAGTGTAGCCTGTCAGCAAAGAAACAAAGAACATCAAGTTTGTAATTTTTTTTTAAGTGTTACAAGAGCTAACTGTCCATATCATAATATAACTTTCACATTGATAATTATAAAAACTAGTAGTTGTATTATTATTATTATTATTATTATTATTATTATGTAGAGTAGTTACAGAAAATACAGTATTTAATAATTCAGATCCATGCTAGAATATTGTGTTAACCATAAGATTTTTGAGAATGTTGTTGCTATGGCAACAGCAGCAGGAAATAGTAACTGTAAGGAAAAGTAGCTGAAGACAAAAGGTTATGTATGTGTGTGCACATGTGAGAGAGAGCGAGAGATACCGGAATAGACTCAAACAAAATGAAGTTGAGAGGTTATCACACATGACTTTTCCTGTAGGCTAGTATCTAGTGAATTTTTAGAGTATTTCCATTATTTAGGCATTAGGCAGTTGAGCGTCACCAACATAGTCTGGCAGCTTGTGAAAGACGTTGTTCAGTTTTGCTTGATACAGCATGCGAGTTTGCCTAGTTTCAGCGAAATTTCGAGCCCAGCTACATCCCAAAAGACCTGAAGCTAGCTGACCTTGGGAAAACAAGGTCACTGTGGTACGAACATTCACCACTCTGTAATCCACCCTTTCCCCCAACCAATCTTTTTTCAAGATATCTTACAATAGAAATGGTTCTATACATTATAGACACTTACACTTTGCCTTTATTTGCAGAAATGTATTAGATTTCATTCTGGCTGAGGAGCATTTTCAAACTATCCCAATTTGGCACCTGGCAACCTTGCCTACTCCTCTTCCTCTACTGAAAATTTTCAATGGGCCTCTATTAGCGCCAATAGTTTCAATAATAACGCTACGGAGCAAAATAGGGCAGAAAGGCGAGCAAATCAATAGCAGTTCAGCTTATATCTGTCAAATAGCAACATATTTTAAATCATTGGATACTCAAAAAAGGTAATTATTATATCAATGGAAATGTAAAATCTACGGAGTTCTAAATGAGGACTTTATGAAAATTAACATCTGTTGAATGGCTGATATATGTGTTTGGGCTCTGCTACACATGCCCCTATGGACGAGCCATCACTGATCATCATCACCGCAGTGGTACCCAATATCTTCTGCATTTTGTACCTGGAGAGCCGTGAAACACATGGATGACATCATCATACAGGATGAGGGTTCCTGGCCTTTGAGCCAAAAGGTACAGGCTGACTGAGGAGAATACTAAAATGCAGAACAAGAGAGAGAGAGAGAGAGAGAGAGAGAGAGAGAGAGAGAGAGAGTCATGAAAGAATGCTGGTGCATCATGGGTTTTAATGTAGATCCACTTTATTATGTTCTGAAATCTAACAAAGAATTCTGAATAATTGCATTCCCATCACTGACACTTGTCCCCAAGGCAGGAGATATCATGAAAATAGCATCCTTCAAATACAGACAGACAGTCTGAGACTAGAACTATCTGTATCACATTCACTACATCATCATTTCTTTAAGAAACCCGACTCCATCACCCTTTCCGACATCTCCTCTGAACACTACAAACATAAAACTAGTCGACTGTGAGGAAGGAAACTACTAACTATCCAACTGAAAGGTTTTAATTAGCAACTTAAGAAACCTGAAGCATGTCTCAGTTATGCACGATTCTGCCTTGAACTTAGATCTGCCTTCTCAGTCCTTATCTTCTATCCCCCAATTTTTAAAAGGCATGTGTTTGTTTTTAGGCACTGGTCTAGACGTTGTTGAAAATGTATTACATTTCCCTGCGTAAATATTGACATTAACTTACGGGCTTAAGTCAACAACTCTGAATACCACCCATCATGAGAGGACACATCAAGCATCGCCCTCAGCATTCAATTATCATTTTTACTGTTTCGAGAGTGAGATTAACTGTGTAATGTTTATAATTCATGAAAGAAGACAGGAGCTACTGGAAATCTCTTCCAGTAACTACGAAACCACATGTTGTTGTTGTTGTTTGGTGTCTGCAGCTAACCAGCAAATCATCATCTATGACTGTTACAAAACACTGTCACTGGAGATTCCTTCGGTAAATAAACATCTCCTTACAGAAAACGTCACCATATCAACACTAAGACATGTTTTTAAATGAGTTGCGTCCACCATACAAGTCTCTGTGAATCTGCTGTCATAAACGAAATCAATCATCACCATCCCACCAATCAGAATCAAGAATTCGACAGTGATGTGGAATTAGTGGGGGGGTTTTCAGTGTTTACTCACAGGGCACTTTGCTGGCGTGCCACGGCACTGAGCTGGTGACATAATCCTTTCGAGATGCTGTGATGATTACCCACGAGCCCGTGCGATACTGGAAATTCACTACCGCCGCATCATCACTGGCCCCCTGGCTGGATGCCAGCACGCTCCGGTTGCCATGGACGACGATGGCGGCATCGGACAGGGGCGAAAGGTTGCCGCTGTCAAAGACCTTGACCCTCACCTGCACCTCTGAAAGAGCAAGATCGCACACAGGAAGTGATGAACGGGGAAAAGGACGACATAATGCTATAGTGCAGTGACAGTGGCGTTTACATTAACGAGGAATCCAATAACGTAGTGATGTAATGAAGGAAACTTCAGTGCAGTCGTTATATGACGAGAGATTGAGATGTTCACTGCGATATTAGCACCGAAGTCGAACCTTTAGTAGTAGCTTATGTGTCGAATGGCATTGTGGGTAATGTAGGAAACCGTAACTCAGAGTGAAAATAAAGCATGAAAGAAGTTTCAACTACAACAGAAAAGCAGATTTTTACGATAAAGGTTAATATACATGTTAGTAAGGCTGGATTTTTTTCCTTTTAAGTAGCTATGTGCACATTTCTACACATCCCGGCCCTGCACATGTCTTACAAACAAAAGCGTTGCAAGACGTGTGTCGCGCGTTTCACTCGTTTGCATAAATGACAGGCCTGAAGATCTCAAATGATGTCATCTGATTGGCTGTGCTGAAGAAGCTGTCATATTCTTAATAGAAAAAATTATATATGACATCTCATCGAAATGGGTGTCCAGTGAACACCTACTGAATAAAATGGACCTCTGAAGACAGGTTTCAATTCAGTGATAATTTTTGTAACACAAGATGCTCTTTTATACCAGAAACAGATTTTATTAAGATAAACTGAATTCACTATCATTCAGCTTGACCACAAAACAAAGAGCGTTGATCGAATAATCGATTTATTTATTTTTTTTTTTAATCATGCAGATGATGCTGTTTTTTGTTTGTTTGTTTTTTAAATCTGTTGTTTGTTTGTTTTTTGGCTGTTGTAACTGATTAGAGATTAGACCCCCTTGCCCGCCGCTCCCCACCCTTTTCCTCGCGCACACACTCACCGGGATCCGCCGCCGCTTTCTCGTGCGTCCTCGCGGCGCAGCACAAAAGCAGGAGGAAGACGACAAAACGGCACACGCGCTCGGGCGGCATCGTCAAACCTACACCGCCGTTCCCACCACGTTAGCCATTTCCATTCATCCGTCTATGTGTGTGCTTTTTCTCCCCAACTGTTTTATTTTTTTTATTATTTATTTATTTTTTTTAAAGATGGTTGTTGCTAGGGGCGTTTCGCGCATCCTCACCACGACACATCCCATCCTCTCTCTCCTCCTGTTCCTCCTCAGAACAGCCGCCGTGCGCTGAAGCTTCATTGTTCCAGAAAATAAAAACAGCGGCAGCGACATCTAGTGGTGGGAAAATAGCGTTGCATGATAAATATTTACAGCGCTGTGCGTTGCCTGCCACAGCGCGCCAGAGGGCGCCATTTAATCGCGTTACTGACAATACTTCCATCAGGCCTGACGCGATACATTATTTTTACTGAAGGAGAAGAAAAAAGCGGGGGAAACTGCTGTTGCTTTTGTTTCTTGTTTTCATTTTCCTTAGAGCTCTTTCTTTTTTCTTCCCTTTCTTTCAGTAGTATAATGATCATTTCTTTTGTTTCTTTTCTTTCATTTTCCTTAGGGCACTTTCTTCCTTCCATTCTTTCTTTCTTTCTTTCTTTCTTTCTTTCTTTCTTTCTTTCTTTCTTTCTTTCTTTCAGTAGTATAATGATCGTTTCTTTTATTTCTTGTTTAAATTTTCCTTACCGCAATTTATCGCTTTCTTTCTTTCTTTCTTACTTATTTTCTGTTGATTTTTATCAGCTTTTGTGTTTCAGATATGATATCTGAAGGATTAATTATATGTTGATGCTGATTGACATCTTTTTAACTCTCATATTTCTTTCCTGTCTTTCTTTTTTCTTTTATTTTTTTGTTTCTCTTCATCATATATATATATATATATATATATATATATATATATATATATATATATATATATATATATATGTGTGTGTGTGTGTGTGTGTGTGTGTTTATATATATATATATATATATATATATATATATATATATATATATATATATATATATATATATATTTCTATCTTTTTATTTATCAATCTATGTTGTATTTCAGATTTTTTTTTTTAAGGACTGGTGATGTGGTGTGGATTATCATCTTTCTTTTTCCAGTGTAATGAGCAAGTGTTTTTCTTTTTCTGTTCTTCCACTTTTCTTTCAGTTTCTGTTTCTTGTCTTTGTTTGTTTGTTTGTTTGTTGCTTGATTGCTTGATTGGAAAAGGCTTTTGGGACACAAACCCAAGCAATAATGTTCCTATCTCCATCAAAACAGTGAATACAAAATAATATCACAGACAAAAATCATCTCTCTCTCTCTCTCTCTCTCTCTCTCTCTCTCTCTGTCTCTCTCTCTCTCTCTCTCTCTCTCTCTCAATGTCCTTCCTTTCCTGGTGAATAAGTAGGACAGACAGTTATTGCCCTTTAGGGAAGCTTTGCTTAAGCCTCTTTCTTAAATTAAAGGTCGTTTGTTAATTAAGCATGCATAAAATATTTAAGAGATAGTCCACATTTAGTTAAGTATGTAAAACTATGTAATGTAAGGAATAAGAGTGTTATAGGAAAATAATCAAGGACAGGGTGGTGTGTGATGCGGCCAAAATGAAAACAGAGTTACTGTTATCCAACTGTTATCAACGCCCTGAAAACGCAGCACTGACTCTGGAAACGCCTCTGTGATTATTACCCGTGCTGGAACTACTGTCCGTGCTGCTGTTATAGAAAATGAATCAACACCTTCTGACCAATCAGTATTGATTGGTGTATATATAAAATGTTATAATTTTTGCTATGTGCTTGCTATGATATTCTATATGGTTGCTAGGTGGTTGCTATAGTATTCCAGTTGTTTGCTAGTTGTTTTGATAGGTGGTTGCTATGGTAACACAGTTGGTTGCTATAATATTCCACACAGTAAAATCCCCAGTGTTGAATTAACACCCGGAGTGTTTATTTGAGTCCAGTAGACTGTAGGTTGTGGTCACTAGAGTGTTGCTAGGTGGTTGATTTGCTAACACAGTTGGATGCTAGGGTTTTTCTAGGTTGCTATGGTATTTCAGGAGGTTACTAAGGTGGTTGCAATGCTTGCCAAATGGTTATGATACTCCATATAGGTGCTAGGGTGTTGCAAGGTGGTTACTATGCTATCCCAGTTGGTTGCTAGGATCTTCCTAGGTTGTTGCCATGGTATTCCAGTTGGTTGTTGGAGTGTTGCTATCTAGATGCTTTGATATTCCAGCTGGTTGCTGGGGTGTTGCTATATGGTTGCTATGGTATCCCAGGTGGTTTCTAGGGTGTTGCTGTGTCATTGCAAGCATATTCCAGTTGGTTGCAATAATAAATATTATAACATTTTAGTTTTTTCATGCGGTTGCTTTCATTTGTTTCAGTTTATGAAATGTTTTAATCTCAGTTAATCTATCTGTTCCTGGATTATGGGGCACTGTGAGAACATCTGGAAGAAGACACACACACACACACACACACACACGTTTGTTTGTCCAACAAATCTGTGCAGTAGAGCCAGAAAAATGAGGTCAGTCTGTTCTAACAATAAAAAGAGTGGATTTCAAACAACAACAACATGCATAAATAAACTCCACATCCCAGATGACACTAACTATTGAACACAACTCCATACTGGAGGTGGAACAATATAATAAATACACTGTGTGAAAACGGTACAGCCCGGTTAGGCATCTGTTTTATTTCCCTATCCCAAAGGATTGTAGGGAAAATTCAATTTTGTTGTTATTAATTGTGTCTCATTGCACACGGACTGCCCTTTATATCTTCGTGTTCAAAGTCTATTCAATACTGTGACCTTTTCCAGTGATTTACATTTTCAATAAACATTTCATTAGACTACACGTAAAGCATATCATTTCATTAAAGGGGGCCACTATCAAGAATCAAGGCTTTAGTCACTGAGATGACGTTAACATCTCTCCTTCTTATTGAGATCCAACTCAGAAGAATTGGTATGGATCTCTTCAGGCCAGCACAAGGATATCCCTCTGCGAAAGATCTCCACTGTTTCAAATAATCTCCCGATTTGGGATCCCGAAAGAGATCCTAATTGATTGAGGCATGTCATTTATAACACATGAACTGTATGAATTAGTGGGAATTAAAGAGATCCACACCAGTGTTTCTCATCCACTAATGGAGGGGTTATTGGAGCACTTTAAGTGCTTATAAAATGCTTAACAGCAATGTTCCTAATCTCGTAGTTGAAATTGGGATAAATGGTCTGGGAGGTACTCTTGGCCTCCACAGGATTTTCCCACATTTGAATTATTACACAGGCGGGAGACCTGCGGTGTTCTGGACATGATATAAGAAAACTAGGAGGACGGTCCAACAGCCAGTAAAAATGAAGTTCAATACACTTTGGGTCACTATATAGTATTTTGGAGAATTTGCCAAGGGCCCTTTGAGGTGACATGGTGAGTGGGAGAAGTTGACTATGAGGTTTTGCTCACAGGCAGGAGAAACACACAGCACATATACCACTTTAATCTTCTCAAACAATCGAGGAAAGCAGTCTTCGTCAGTGTCGGTGGAGAAAGACGACTTGGAACTGGAATATCCAAAAACAGCCGATTCCACTCCAATCCCAGTTGGAGTTTGAGAGGTTGCCCAGCTTCTCCACTGGAAAATTGCTGTGGTATATGACAAATAAAACACTGTATCATAAACAGATGATACATTTGTCAACAACAAAGATAAAGACAAGGTAAGATCCTCACCAATGCCAAATCTTGTAGACTAAGATGTTTGAGCCTTGCTTGGTGTATTTCTGATTCTGAGCTTTGGGTCACTGTTGAACAGTCTTAGCAGGAAGTGTAAAGAAGATAATATCAGCAACACTACTTTACTGTATTTATGCATAATCAACAAGTTTGAAATCTTGAAGTTCAAAACTACTATAATTCTGCTATAACTGCTGCTATAACTGCTTTATAAATGTTTCTGACACTGTTTTTTAAGCTCCATTTAACCGCTGCATTGGATTTAATCCCCCCCAACACACACACACACACACACACACACACTTCTATTCTTAGTTAATCTGTCTCTTTTTGGATTATACAGTATGGCACTGTGGGGAATATCTGCAAAAAGAATGTCCCTCATTATGCAAAACTACAGAGCTCTTAGTTATTCACGGCACTGCGGCTCCATAAACTCCATCCATTTTTCCCATCATCCTCTTACTTATGACAAACAAAATCAAGTCAAATACCGATACATCCAAACCAAAATTACGTACAGTGACAAAGTAATTGTACTTATGTGCATTGTTGAAGGTCTCACTGACCCCTTGGTTCTCCAGTGTTCACAGAAACACAGCTACATATGTAAATATTGAACAGGACACACATTTTTGCATACACACACACACACACACACACACACACACACACACACACACACACACACACACACACACACAGATAGATAGATATCTAAGCTATGCTGGTTATGTTGCATTCTTCCATTTGAGATTAAATGAGGTGTGCAGCATTGAGAAATAGAATGGCGGCAAACCAGCTCTGTCACTTTTTATCTTTCACGCAAGCATACATTCGCATACATATACACACATCTCAGGGAAGCTTCTACTATCTACACAAAGAGGTCAAAGTCACCAGAGTCATCTTTTCTATTGGTTGGTGTGTGTGTGTGTGTGTGTGTGTGTGTGTGTGTGTGTGTGTGTGTGTGTGTGTGTGTGTGTGTGTGTTTGGCCACAGCTGAAAGCTTAATGCATTTCCTCCTATCTGTTTTTTTGTTTTTGTTTTTGTTTTTTAAATATACAATGAAATATTTTATGTGATTTTGTTCAACATGAAATCGGCTTCTGCATTTATGCAAGGCCATGATGTCATAGTGTTTCCAGGAAGATTCCTCGTGAACTGCACACCCATTGGTTCTCATGGCAAAAATGTCCAATTTCATACATCGTGATTCAGTGTTTATATTATTATTATATTAAGACATAATTAAGAAATATTATTATTTTTATAGCAAACAACCTAATAATAATTTTAAAAAAAACATCTATTAAGCTGGAATTCCTGATGCTATCTGAAACAAAAAGAATGGGTCATATTGCTTCAGGAGATCAGCAAGATACAGCAATTCAAACCCATTCAAAGCCTTAAATGTCATAAGGAGGTCTTTGCAGTGTTCTTGATTGTAAGAATTGTATGAATTGTATTTTCACTGATGCAATAAAAGAAGCTACTTTACTTTAGATTTGTTATACCATTCGTCTATTCATGTCAGGCTTCTGTTGACATTTGATCCAGCCTGGAATTTAGCCCCGTCCCCAGCATGACTGAAGGTCCTCAACTCTGCCCCTTTTCCATAAACAGCAACTCAAAAGAGAGGAAAGGTTCACTATATTATTCACTATATTATTACCTGTGATGCACAATTATTTTATGCTACTTCTGCTAAAAAGTGCTAAAATGCGAATTTTTTCGTTCGAAAATTTTACTTTTAGACACCAAAGTATGTATGTATATATGTATAACATACATGTAAAGGTGAATTAAAGAATATTGTTTAATGACTACTAAATCCTGGTTAGCACATTTGCCTCGCACCTCAAGGGTTGGGGGTTCGAATTCTGCCGCTGCCCTGTGCATGTTCTCCCCGTGCTTCAGGGGTTTCCTCTGGGTACTCCGGTTTCCACCCCAGTCCAAAGACATGCATTGTAGGCTGATTGGCATGCCCAAAGTGTCCATAGTGTGGGAATTGGTGTGTTAATGTGTGTGCTATTGTGCCCTGCGATGGGGTTGCACCCCATCCAGGGTGTCCCCCACCTTGTGCCCCGAGTTCCCTGGGATAGGCTCCAGGTTCCCCTGTGTTCTCCTCCAGTTGACCTTGTGTAGGATAAGAGGTATGTAAAATGGATGGATGCATGGACTACCAAACTCCGACAGGCAGGTGAGATTTGTATATACATACACAAAATAAAACCAGAACATTGAACTCTTTTGTTTTAACTCTCATGGTTTTATTTGGGTAATTTTTAAAGACATGACCAAACTATCATACTTTAATACAGAATGTCATGTGATGGTGCAGAACATGATTGTTTATGTGATAGCAGATCCTACTGATGCATTTCTGATCTGCATTCTTGCTGGTAGGTGTTGTCTCAATAAGTATACCCAAGAAGATGAAAAACCAGCACTTGAGCTGGATTTCTCTGAAACATTATTCCAGAGTTCAGGGACGATATAAGAAAAATATCAAGAGTAGGCCTGCCTCAACTAAACGAAGTGCTCAAGATGGGTTAAATTGCTTTAGGAGACCAGCAAGATATACTAGAGCTAATCCATGTCTATAGGAAATGTTGAATTTTAACCCTTACAATCTTTAGATAAGAACTTGGAGAAATCATGGCTACTAAGGAATTTAAGTAGCCACCTAATTTGTTTATTTAGATACTGTGTGAAATAAGAATCTAATAATAATAATAATAATAATAATAATAATAATAACCTCATAAGTTTGAAAAACACAAGTGCCTGATGCTTATTCAGCGATTCAATCGTGCTATTCCGAAGACCAGCTAATTATTTAGCCACCTTCTCCCACACTGCCAGGAGATTTGTTTGTGTTTACAGTTCTGTTTTATTGTCAAAGTAAACACATTACAGTACAATGCTATGTGGCTTGTTTGTGTTTGAATATGGTGCATATCTTAGCTGAGACATAGAATCTTAAATACTCCTAAGATAATAAACAGAAATGAAGGAAAAGCAGGCCATGGCCATGATGGTAATTGAATTATGGTGAGATGAATTAGGTATGTTAAATGCAGTAGGCTACTCAGCCGGGACTGTGACACCCAACTGCAATGCACTGAGAATTAAACATTCACTTTAAACAGACACTAAATAATACTTGTCTTGATGTTTCATCTACATTAAATTTTGCTTTTGGTGTTGTTGTTTTTTAAAAACATAATACATGGGTGTCCCAATGCAAGTAATAGTAGTAGTAGTAGTAGTTGTTCTTCTTCTCCTGCTTCTTATTCTTCTTCCTCCTCCTCCTCATCTTCTTAATCTTATTACTAGCAGTAGCAGTATTGTTGTTGTCGTTCTTCTTAATCTTCTTCTTCCCCTTATTATCATCATTATTATTATTAGTAGTAGTATTGTTCATCTTCTTCTAACTCTTATAATTATTATTATTATTATTATTATTACTATTATCACTATTACTAGTAGTAGTAGTAGTTGAAGTATTGTTCTTCTTCTCCTTCTAATTTTTCCTCCACCTTTTATCATTATTGTTAGTAGTAGTAGTATTCATCTTCTTCTAATTCTTCTTCTTCCTGCTCCTCTTTTTCTTATTATGATTAGCATCATTATTATTACTATTAGTAGTAGTAATGTTCTAATTCTTCTTCCTGCTTCTCCTCTTCTTCTTTTTCTTCTTCTTATTATTAATAGTATTGTTCTTCTTCTAATTCTTCTTCTCCCACTCATCATCTTCTTCTTCTTAATATTATTATTATTAGAAGTAGTAGTGGTAGTAGTAGTATTGTTCTTCTTCTAACTCTTCTTCTTCCTCTAATTATTATTATTATTATTTGTAGTAGTAGTAGTAGTAATAGTAGAAGTAGAAGTAGTAGTAATAGTAATAGTAGTAGCAGTAATAGTAGTAGTAGTAGTAATAGTAATAGTAGTAGTAGTAGTAGTAATAGTAGTAGTAGAAGTAGTAGTAGTAATAGTAGTAATAGTAGTAGTAGTAATAGTAGTAGTAGTAGTAATAGTAGTAGTAGTAATAGTAGTAGTAGTAGTAATAGTAGTAGTAGTAATAGTAGTAGTAGTAATAGTAATAGTAGTAGTAGTAATAGTAGTAGTAGAAGTAGTAGTAGTAATAGTAGTAATAGTAGTAGTAGTAGGCTACGTAGGTTATGATAAACTTCCGGGACCTCTGTCGCCTGTAATCGCCCCCATGAACGTGACACCGACAATTTCGAGCCGATTCGCGCGCGTGCCTCAGTTGCTACGCAGTAGGCTATAGGCTGTACTCATTCTTATGGAGCGGGGCGGGGGTGAGGGGTATTAGCGGTCAGCCACGCCCACCCGCGTGCCAATCAAAGCTTCCCTCTGAACGTCAGGTTGCGGGTGTGAGCGCGCGCGGGGACGGTGCGTGATTCCCTTGAACTTGAAGGGAAAGCGGAGACGATTAGTGGATTAACAGGCGCGTGATTAAATGGACAAAATAAATAAATAAAAGGAGAAAACAACACAAAAAAAGAAGAAGAAGAGCATAATAATAAAAAGAAGTCCCCGACATTTATCTGTTACATTATGGACTTGCCTTCACGTGCATGGGATATTTCACTTCATATTTCATGCACTTCGAAGTGACCTGGAGGTTTCTGTTTCTTTGGACATATGCAATTTGTTTTTTTTTTGTTTTTTTTCTTGGATTGTAATTCCTAATATTTTTGTGTGAAGAACTTGCATCCTGGACAGGATCATGCAGCATTGTTGACCTCTCAGGCAACAGCTCCACATGGGTTAAAAATCTCTTCCTTTCCATGTGCATGGGAATATGACAGCTCTCTAAATATGACAACTCAGAAATATGGAGATGGAGACTGCCTTACACTAAAAAAAAGTCCCTCACTGTAGTCAAACAGGATGTTAAGCTGAACTGATTAATAAGCCTGCCATCTGATCAACTGGAAAGGAAAATGTGGATCTGCCTAATGCTAAAGGTGAGACTGTAGAGTCTGTAAGTACATTTTCACTTTTCCTGAGCCATTACACCTGAATCAACTCATTGTAAAGCCCTTCAGGCAGTGAACCTGGGTGTGTGAGGAGGGGAAACACGCTGAAATGTGTAGTTTAGCAAGCAGGATTGGGGAAAAAAACATTTGGTGTAACACAAGAAAATGATGCTATGTTAGGCTGTATTAATTCTGATTTAACATGAATTATTATATCCGGTCTTCTGCATTTGAGCGTGATACGGCTTTAATACCTGATTCAGTATATGACCTCAGTAGTAATCCCTTAATTATGGAAAATGATTTTTTTTAAATCCCTAAAATGACAAGAGTAAGAACTATATAAATGCAAAATAACAAATATACGATATACAGTAAGTTAAAAATGAACCGATACTGTAATTAAACATCCACTAAAATACTGTTTTATGATTTTTCCAGCACATTAAGTCATTGGTCTATTTCCCAGTCCCATATTTTCCAGATGTTCAGATCTTCCTGCAATATTTTGTTTTGCTCTGCACAGCTGAAAATAAAAGCAAGAAAACATGACGGCGCATGCTGTTAGAGGAAAATAATCAACCAAGAGGCGGTGCGATGCGACTTGACGCGAAGGGTTACTGTTATCACCTTGACATTGATTACTTTCCAATTAAAGCCCATCTCGTAGTGTTTTATTCCTCTTATACCACAGCAGTTTGCCAACACTAAAACTACAGGATGTTATGGAAGAATGGTGTTGTGTGTCGATTTACAGTTAAAGTCGTGGAACATTCATGAAACAAGTTAGTTCTTGTTGTTATAATAGCTAGAAATTAGTCCATACAGGATTACGCTGAGGTTTTTTTTTATGTGATTGTTGCGGTCAAAAACGCTGGATTGTTCAGTGGATTTTTTGTAAATTTTCAATTTGCGGAATTTTTTTGTGCTTTTTTTGCGGAAAACTATTCAATTGGGGAAACTGCAGTTGCACAAAACTGTTTCACACGGTCTTTCACTGTGATGTTTGTTGGTAAATGAGAACTTTTAGCTGTACTCGTTCGACACACGTGAATCGGAGAGGGCTTCGGCTCAATGCGCGTCGCGATGACGTCAAATGCTGCATTGTGATGACATCACATGAAGCGTCTTGGCCCAAATGCATGGAAAATCATGCAAAAAATTGCAAGCCTCTCCGAATATTACTTTGTTTCCTTGATTTGGCGTTCATTTCAGTGATCGCAAATTTGCTAAATCCTGGAGGTAAGCAACTTCAAAGTCATTGTGTTACCAAGTTATTTTGCATTACCCAAAAAAACCCACCAAAAAATCATACACTCCTCTGTTCCAAAGACTTTCCCGTGTTGGAAACAGCTTTACGTCTTACTGTGACAAAGTGCTGACACTGGAGATTCCATCCAATAACGTTAAATAAACATGTCCTCGCAGAAAACATATAACAATAGCACGTTCTATAGTAACAACAAAATGGGTCAAAATGTTGTTTCTATAGAAACGTATTGCAACCAACCTACAGTCAGAGCTGCTGTAATATAAACATAAGCAGCTGTAATCGTTGCCCAATTTTTGTGGTATAAAAGGAATAAAAACCCTTCGGGTCACGCTGTTATAGGTAGTTACAATATATATCTACAATACTGATTTGATTATTTATATATTTATATATATATATATACTCCTCTTTTATTCCTTACATACATGATTATGGTGATCGATATACTCAAATTAATTTCATGATTGGAAAGTGTATTGCATCCTCATGCATACCGATGTGATGAAAACGGTGTTGATATTAGGCTTGTTCTTACACGCAGATACAGAAACTGAATCGTCAGCTGATATAGACTGATATGAAGTGTTGACTTTGGCTCACTTGTTGATTTCTTAAAATAGCCAACTCATATACCAAAAAAAAACAAAAAAACAGATGTGGGATCAACTGAGGGTAAAATGAACGACATTTTGTCCTCTCTGGGCAACTCCTAACTATCTCTCTTTCTGTCTTTATTTTTTTCTGTCTGCTCTCTTTTTCCTCAGGTCTTGTCTATCTTGCCTTTTGTGGTTGTGAAGGTGTCAGCTGATCTCACCTGCGATGCCGTGCTAATGCTGGCTTCTGGAAATCACACATGTGCGTTTCAGTGTGTGTGTGTGTGTGTGTGTGAGAGAGAGAGAGAGAGAGAGAGAGAGAGAGAGAGTGAGAGTGAGCATCTTTAATCTCATATTCAGTCAGTTAGATAGCCATCGTTACAGTCCTGTCAATGATACACTTTGTACAGGGTATGGAATAGTCATGAATGTTGAGCTAACTCACTAAATTGATATTATATTAGCATATTTACCATGATACTGAAGTCCACAATTACTTGTTTAGCTTCTAGTAACTCTGCATGTGACATTTCTTCAATCACTAGGTGTTTTTCAGTAGGGTTAGCTCTTCTATCAAAAATGCTGACTAACATAGCTAACTAGCTAAACAACTAACTCTAGCTAGCAAGTTACATAAAATGTCTGTCAGGTCATGTTATGAAAACTAGCCAAATATAACATTAGGGTTTACTTATAGCATAGAAACTTTAAAAAGGCCTAGTTTTTGTGTCAACAAACATACCTAACAGGCTCAACAATTAATGCTATCTAGCAGGTTAAATAAGCATTCTGTCACGTCATGTGATGATAGCTAACCAAATTTAGTATTAAGATTGAGTTAGAGCAACTTGTAAGCATTCAAATAGGCTTGGCAGCAAAAAACAAAACAGCCCAAGATAACAGCTAACTACTAAACAGCTAATGCTAGCTAGCAAGTCTGTAAAGGCCATGTCATGATAGTTTGTCAAATTTCACATTAGTAATTACCTCTAGCATCAAAAAGTAAGTTGACTAACAGCTAACTAGCTTGTTAACTAATGCTAGATAATGCTAAGCTGCCTTTTAAGTCATGATATGCAGTCTTAGGATTCAAAAGAAATGTTAGCTACAAGAGTAGAGTTGGCGTGGTCAGGTTACCATGTTTTCTAGAAACCCCTCACTTGCTGACCAGAATTTAGAGCGAATACTGTAAGGAAGAGACCATAGAGATCATGTCTGCAAGTACACTACTAATTTATATATGTACATTGTGGGTGTGGATTGTTTAGCTAAACTGGTTAGCTGTTTTGTGCAGAAATGTGGATTTATCACTTCTTTTGTTTTTTTGATTGTTTGCATATACATGACTTTCTTTTTGTTTTGTCTCTCTTTAATCAGTGTACCATCTGGATGCCGCTAATCACTCTGACACTAATAACTCGGGTATGTGTCATGGTTATAGCTGTTCCCTGTCGTGCCATCCATTTCCTCCCCAGATGACAGATTGGTAATCCCCCGCTCTTTGCGTAGGTGTGTTTTGTAGCACAGCTATCGATGGCATCGGCACCTGCTGGCCGCTCAGCGTGGCCGGGGAGATGGTGTCGCGTCCATGTCCGGAGTTCCTCTACGGAGTCCGATACAACACCACCAGTAAGGAGGGATTTTAAAACATCACAGCATGTATCGAGTAGACGATATCTGCCGTTAGCCGCTAACAACATTCATTGTAATTAGTTCACAATTTTAGTTTATGGAGTCTTCTGACTCTGAGAGCATCCAAAAGCTGCTCAGCGGATGGGAAAGCGCTTGGAGGTGGTAATAAAGTCCAAGGGTGGCTGTACAAACTATTTGACAATATTTATATCTTATTGAGCAAAGGGAAATTAAACTTTTTTGGTAAGAACAGCTGCAAAGCCTAGCATCCTAAATGTCTTGTTATTCTAAACGAATATTCCTCTTCCTCTTCTTCTTGTTTTCTCCTAAGGCTAGCCAAACAGTTTCAGTTTGTTTATTTTCACTTCCTGTCTTATTAGCCTTATAACCTTCGATCCATGCACCTCAGCATTGCTTGCGGTGTCATAATGGCGTTGAGTTTTGAGTCGTGCTTAGTGAGGATCGGTGTTCAGACCTCAGATGTAACTACACACTATTGGGAAGTTCGGAAGGCAGAAGCGTGTCTGAGTCACATCCCAATTTTTTTATTGTGCGATATTCTCAAGGGAGGAGCTGGTAGTTCACTCTGAACTACACAGCTCAATTAAATGTGTGTAACCTGACTTTGAATACATGGAACTTTCTTCTAAGCACTAAATCTGAATCTGGGCAGGGATGTTTAAAATATAATTAGTAATCAAACTCGGTTTCAGGGAAGATCCATTTATATAGATCCATTTTTATATATATATATATATATATATATATATATATATATATATAAAATATATATATATATATATATATATATATATATATATATATATATATATATATATATATATATTAGGGATGCACCGAATGTTCGGCAACCGAAATTATTAAGCCGAATAAGTGAAAAGGCCGAATAAATTTGACCGAACAGTGACGTGTTTGATGACACGACCAAATAGCCTAGCAACCAGAGTGAGACGCGCGAATATCACAACCTCGATGAGGGGGCGCGCGCATGCACGAGCTATGTACACGAGCTACGTGCTCTTTGGATGTTGACAGAAGTTTACCGTGGACACGTGCGTTTGTTTTGTTTCTGTTCTGGAATACTCTGTCACGTCGCGAGACGTAAGGGAGTAGAGTACGGAAGCAGGTAAAGACAGTTTGTAAAGACAAAACAGGGTCGGGCGATCGGCAAACAGGCATAAACGGAGCAAAGCAGGAATCAGAGTCGCGGTCACAGAAAACAGGGTCAAAACACAAAACAAGAAACATGAACTAGTACTATGGAGTGGGAGCGGAAAAACCGGCGGGGACTAAATGAACTAATCTATAGTTTAAACTACCTAAATCTATCAAGGAACATAACATTAACAACGTATCTAACTATACTATATCTACTGTAATACTCCGTGAGGTGTACAGGGAAGCGAGAGGTATATATCCCCAATATAATCAGCCGTATAGAACCGAATAGAACCATTTTCTGCACTCTTGTCAATGCACTTTTTAATGCACTTTTTAGTTGTAGGCTACAGAGTGTTCCATTCTTTCAGCAGTCAGTTATAGGCCTAACATCGGCTATTCAAGGGGGGCTCAAAGATGACCACATCAAAATATTTTTATTTTACTCGTTTATTTATTTAAAGTTATATTGTGCCTTGTTGGTAGCCTATGCCTGCTGGAATGAAAAAAATGTTCAGTGTTAAATACATATTTTAAAATTGTTGTTTTTGTAATTGATTTTTTTCTTTGAAAAGCAAGACAAAATAGTCAAAAGCACATTTTGACTATTTAATTTATGCAGTGGTGAAAAAAAGGGCAAAATAAATGGAAAAAAACGCGAAAAAACGTGTTCAGTATTCGGCCTTCGGCTGTCGGCCAAGTTTTTCATTATGTTCGGTTTCGGCTTCAGCCAAGATATGGTTTGACTCTTGCAGTGTGCAGTTTAATATTTTTAAGGGTGGTATGGAGTCTGTGTTTCCTGTTTTTGGAATATCAAACATAATGTAGTGGGGGATAACAGGAATAGAAAGGAGAATGTGTGTTCTGGTTTATTTTTACTCGAGGACTTTAATGAATTCAACATTCAGTACATAACTAGACTGTGTGGCATGTGTACACAATAGAGTAAGTGTTTGTGTGTGTGTGTTTGTGTTTGTGAATGATCAGGCACAAAGGTATTCTTCACCTCTTTATTTAGTTTTACTGGCTGTCAATCTTACATGGTAATGATTCAGAGAACACACACACACACACACACATACACACACACACACACACACTTACATATACTAACATCACAGTGCTCAATTCACAATTCTGATTGGTCAGAGATGTTAATGATGCATTTTCTGGAAGGAGTCTCCAGTGTCCAATTCCTCTCTACTGTGTCTGTCGATGCAAAGGCATAATCATGGGAAGATTTTATTTGGGTTCTCATTTATTTATTCGCAATGCTGTATGTTAGGAGTGCATTCATGTAAACATTGATTATGTCACAATAGTGAAATAAAGCAAATGTGGGGTGTGGGGGTTGATTTGGGGAGGTGGGGGTTATAACTGATTATTTTGTAAGAACAGCATGCCATGAATGTTTTATTCATTACACCACATTATTATTATTATTATTATTATTATTATTATTATTATTATTACATCAAGGCAATTTTCCAGTTCTAACCATTTTTTGTTTATTAAAGAACACGTCATATTTTTTAATCTGTTTATGGTTACGTTAACAGATGTTAAACATCTGCAAAACAAGCTAGCTTCTCTTATTACTTATTTTATAGCAGCTTTAATCAGTGTGATTAATGATTAAATAATATATGGTTTTATTACAGTTATTTTTTTATACCATTCCACTACTAATTTCTGATATGTTTTAAGGTGAATAAAATCCACAAAAATTCAGTGTTGTAAAAATTTACTTTCTGTTGTTGACAACCAATTTTCGTGTTGATAAATTTCTGCATTTTTTTTTTCCAAGTTCAGTAGTTTCAATATTTAAAAATCCAAATAATAGATCTAGGTTAATGTAGGTTTTTATAGTCCTAAGTTATAATAAAACAAATTGTCTCTAATGAACATATTTTATTTGCTTAACCGAGCTTGCTGGTAAAAATGTAAGGCAATTATGTACCGTGAGATCCCGACACAGAAAGCCGAATGGGAACATAGCTGACCTGGATTTTAGTTTGCGTGCAGGTTAAAGGGTCGAGTAGAGAACAGCGTCTCATTCTCTGGACACGCACCAAGTCTCTTGGCATCCCTGGCATATAGGCATTGTCAATCTGGAATCTGATCAGAATAGCGGCAGGAACTACAGAAGGGAAATTTGTAATAGAGCATCTAGGAACTTGGCCACTGATACGTTTTTGTAATACTAGATGTGATTCATAATACTTAGGTTTGCTGACAAAATAACAGAAAATAATAAGTGCTGCTTTATTGAAACTATAGTGGGTAAGATTTTTTGTTAAAACATATAAATTCCGGTAAATTGTTGCCATATGGCAACAATGTGCAGTGGTGGAAAGTATCATATAGTCTAAAATAACACAAAATGTATGAGATTAGAATTCCTATTACTATATTCCAGACTATGGGTGGGTTGCACCAATAAGGATTAAGCTTAAATCTAGATTAAACAAAGGTTTATCTATTAATTGTGTTGCACCAAACTTTTAACCTTGTTTATAAATAAGCAGGCTTACATTTAAACCATCACGTTAATCCTGGATTTTTTCATTTTAATGTTTTCCTTTTCACTGGAGAATTCATATATTTCCATGTTTATGAAATCCGCAATGTTGTCAATGGCGAATCCATCATGATGGAGAAAATTCATCGTAAATGGAGGTTTTAATCTCGGGTTAGAATTCAAATCCCCGATTTGTTAATCTGTGTTTAAAAGTAAGTGGTGCAACACAACTCGATTTAAAATAAAGCCCAGATCAACAAATCCTAGATTAGCTCTAATCTGTGCTTAATTGAATCCTTATTGGTGCAACCCACCCTATGAGTTGCAGAGTTTTTACGCACCAACCTAGTAAGCATGAAAATGTTTCTAAAATCGTCTAGAAAGGAATTACATCACTCAAAATGCGTACAAAAAATTGCACTGTATTTACAATGAAAAAGTGAAACAAGGACAGAAGGTTGAATCGGTACAGTTTTTAGTTCACAGATTTATCTAACGTATCCTGCTTCATTTTCTCTTCCGTAGATAAAATCTTCCGGAAGTGTCTGGCTAATGGGACCTGGGCCCCCAAAAGCAACTACTCTCAGTGCAAAGCTATTCTCAATGTACAGGTAATGCATGAATGGCACACACACACACACACACACACACACACACCTTCACAACTACACAAAAACACATGCAAGAAGGAGCAACATGTATAACCAAGTAGCAGGGATCATACACATGTTTAATATAATGGATAGATGTCCAAATAGGGAGAACCCCACATGATAAAGATAAGATCCTGTGGCACTTCTAGATAAACAAGCAAGAGCGAATCAGCCAGACATAGTAATATAAATGGGGTTAGATTCGGTACTCCCAAGTGACATAACACCCATTAAATGGAATACGAGACGGTCTGGAGAGATTAGACGCAATATTAGACGAACTAGAGTTTGAAACCAAGTCTTTCCCACTGGTGATGGAATCACTCGAGTTATATCTCATTCAATACAATATTTATTGAATTTATAGTAATAAGCATATAGTAGTTTCCTGTAAAATTTCAGACAAAATGCTCTAGGGCAAAATGGATAAAAATGTACGTTAAGATTGATCTTAAAAAGCATTCGGACCAAACAAGAATAAAATTCGTCTCTCGGAAAGGGGAATTCACTGCAGAGGAAAGGACGTGGGACACGAAAGACGTGCATTTGCTTCTGATAGCGGTTACTTTTGCTCCACTCTAACTTTATCTCGGTGAATATTGATTTGTGAATTGGTGAGCCAAAACAAAACAAGAGGTTGGGGCTAAAATCTTGCTAGCATTTTATTGTTAGCACTGTTGACACTCTGGTGCTGTACAAATCTGTATTTCTAAGCCAGCTGACGTGAAAATCTTCTCAAATGTAAACTTACAAACATAAGTGCGTTTCCTGATCTCTGACTTTTAGTTGTGCTGTATGTGAGTGACTGGCTGTGCAATTTAATTAGCGAAATGTTAACAATGAAAGCATTAAGGAAAGAATCAAGGAAGCGAATCATGGCTGTATCTGCTCTGAAATCACCAATAGCACCTGCATAGAGCACATTCACCAAGATCGACGTTCGCCCACAAGTGGCTCATGAGTCACTGTCGGCAGAATGTTTTATCATGCGTGAGGTAGGAAACAAACAGAGATCCACATTTAGGTAGAGTCAGGCCTTGAAAAGATCTAAGTTACAGTAAGAAGTTATTTTATAAACATTATAAACACATTTTGCTCATCCAATCACTGCCACTTCATGTCCATATTGGATTTCCAATGTTATATTAGCTTGAATATAGTTCTAGCTTATGATATTTACTTATGAAGCCAGTAACAGAGATCTACATGGCATATCTTTATTAATATGCTAAAAAAAATTTACAGTGAATCTTTCAACTGTAAAGATTTCTACACTTAGCATAACCTTGTGTTTACATTTAATTGTTAAAAAGTTCACTTTTTCAAAGCTTCCATTTTGAGCATGTTTGTTACAAAACACATTTCATGAACACAGTTTTTCACAATCTTCTACCACCAACAAAACTATGTGAAGGTTTACATCATTTGTGAAACATCCAAACAGACAGGAGACTGGATGATAGCAGCTTGATAGCAGTTCGCTGAGTAGAATCATATCTCATACTACTGTTTAGATTTCAATTTGGCTACAATTTGCTTCCCATAACTAATGTTTTCCCTTACGAGCATGACGTTGACGTTCAATTAATATAAATCGTTCACATTTCACGTCATGTGCTGATGCAAACTTTTGTCAATTCACGAGTAGCGTGCCTACCGTAAGAACGCTAACAAACGAGGCAGGTAAAAATGCCTATGATAATGGAAAAATGACACACGATATCATGACATTTTACCTAAGAACATTTATAGATCATGACAAAATGTTCATGCTGATCAAATTGTTTCTTTTGAATACATGAACATTAGGATACTTTGTGTATTTATAAAAAAATATAGATAGCTACTTTCGATTCAGATTTTCATTTGGTTCGTGTGTGTTGCAGAGGAAGAGCAAGCTGCATTATCGAATCGCTGTCATCATTAACTACCTGGGTCACTGCTTGTCACTGTTCACTCTCCTTATCGCCTTCATAATCTTCTTACGACTCAGGTAAGGCCGTCAGGGGAAAAAAATATACAGAATAAGTTTTATGTTCGATTATAATTTTTAACGATATTTATATCACAACACTGTCGAATTCTTGGGCAGAAGAACAGCAGCAGCTCTGAGAGTAGGTTCAGCTACCAATCAAATCATAGGTTTATATTAATGTGCTTGTTCTTTGCTTGAAGTTTTCATCTCTAACAAAGAAAAACGTGTAAACATTGATTTATTTAACATTCGTGGAAGGAGTCTCCAGTGTCAGCAGCTGAAATGTAACTGTAAATGGATAGAAATGACTAGCTGTCATTCTTTTATGAATAAAAAGTTTTAATCACTGGCAAATTGTTGTGCTATAAAACACTCCGGGACATGCTGTTATAGTCAAATACGAAACATCGGCGTGGTAACAGTAAAGTTCCTTCCTCCCACCGACCCATTGTTGATTATTTTCCATAAACAGCACACCCCAAGTGTTTTATTCTTTACATATACATTACGTTCACATGATTGGGATCCTCCTAAGTATAAGCAAGTGAAAATTGAATGATTTAAAAACTATTCTCCTAATTTGCATGAAACATACTAAGACGTTTAAGGTTAGGGCTAAGGGTGGATTTAGTGTTTGAATCTTTTCTTATGACTTCAAAATTCATCACACTTTTATATTAATTCTTTTAATTCCCTTTTTTTTAATGAGATCATTTATTTATTTTTTAAAATTAAAATAACATTCATTTATATGAAAGCCCTTTTCCGCCACGGAGAAAACCAGACGCTTAGTTAGTTAGTCTCTCTCACAAAGTGGATGCAAGTCCAGATTTTCTTTTAATAAAGTTCAAAACGAAACAAGAACTGTGGAACTTGTGGCAAGGTACAAGGATACAGAAACCAAACAAAAAACCCAGCGAGAGCGTAACATGGCAAAGAAAAGCAAACGTAAGACAAGGAGTGCAGTGCAAACTGTGGCTATATGCACGTAGGTGCTCGTTAACATGACGTGATTCAGGTGCAGGTGGTCATGTGACTGATGCAGTGAGGTGCGGTGGCTGCTGGGAGTTCCTTCTCTGATATACATGACAGTCACATTTCAGGTACTGCATTAAGTGGATGTCTAAATTGTGAGAACAAAACGTTAGAATTGTAATTGTAATTGCGAGAGAGAAAAAGTCAGAATTGTGAGATGTAAGCTCGTAATTGTGGGAAAAAATTCAGAATTGTGAGATGTAAACTCGTAATTGTGGGGGGAATAAAGTCAGAATTGTGAGATGTAAACTCGTAATTGTCTGGGGGGGGTCAGAATTGTGAGATGTAAACTCGTAATTGTGGGGGGAAAAAGTCAGAATTGTGAGATGTAAACTCGTAATTGTGGGGGGAAAAAGTCAGAATTGTGAGATGTAAACTCGTAATTGTGGGGGGAAAAAGTCAGAATTGTGAGACGTAAACTCGTAATTGTGGGGGGAAAAAGTCAGAATTGTGAGATGTAAACTCGTAATTGTGGGGGGAAAAAGTCAGAATTGTGAGATGTTATCTTAAAATTGTGAGAAATAAAGTCGCAATTGCCATTTTTATTATTTGTTTTCCTCTGAGGCGGAAACAGGCTTCCACACGTTTGTGAGGAGAAAGTAAGAGAAAAAATGAGACACTATGAAGGGATGATTACCTATGTAAAGTGTCTGATGAAGTACAATGACTGAAGAACTTTCCCACCTCAGCCTATACGAGAGATTGAGGTTAGACGACAATGAGGTTAGACGACGTTTGCAACCTTTACAACAGGAATGAAACTTTAATATGCGTATATCATGATGCAAGATGATGTTCTCTTCCCTCTCCGTTGCCTCCCTGCTGCTTTCTGGTCTAGAAAACTTTGAATTAGAACATGCTTTATTCCAGCATCACAGAATAACAATAGCAGTTCATAGTCAGTCCACAATAGCACAGCGTGTGGGTGGGTGGGTGAGTGGTTGGGGTGTGTGTGTGTGTGTGTGTGTGTGTGTGTGTGTGTGCACTGTGGGATCCAAAAAACTTAGTCCAGTACCAAGAATGGTTTAATAATAATAATAATAATAATAATAATAATCTTGATTGAGCTTGATTAAAATTGTAATCAGGTTCATTTATACACTGAAGTAACGTTAAAGGTGCAATAAGTACAAATTTGTCAAGATTACAATGTCTCATCAAGATAATATTCGTACTCCTTGAGCCCACCCCCCCATTTCCCACACAGAGCTCCGCCCCCAGAATCTATGGTGACCAATGGAGTTAGCAAAGATTTACTGTTTATTTAAAACTGTTTATGGTGAAAAAAGTATGAACTACAGAAGGAGAAATTTACCTCACAAGTAGATAAATACCTAGCTAGAAAAATGCTAATGTTGCTTGATAGGAGACTCAAATGCTCAGTATATATCTCCACAGAGCAGATCGAGAACAGATCGAGTGGCTAACAGCAACTCAGGTTACAATACAGTCTTCTAGAGCATGCTCGATGCTACATGTTAAACTAACTCGCATGTCTCACATATGTGGGCTGGCTTTCGGTGTTAGCATTAGCATTAGCATTAGCAAGTTATAACACAATAAACCTGAAATAAACGTGAAATTCGGCTCATACTGATATGCTGCTGCGAGAATGATCAAGGGTCCCTTTGCTGTCATTTCATTAAAGCTAGTAAGTTTATTATTCACAACTAAATGACTTTAAACTGAAACCTAATTTTATAAAAGTGTTTCTTTCTAATAGTATTAAGTCATCCTACCACAGTGTTAATCGTTACCTGATGATTCAGCATCTAAAGGTTTAACTTAACTGCTTCAGCAGTTATAGAAGTCCCTGTAGCGTCGAATACGTCGCCTGGTGGAAAAACTAATTGCGTAAGTTACTTCACAACTGACACAACGAATCCGAAAATGTTCTCAATTTTTAACAATTATCTTCAAAAATCAGGTGAGCTATGCTGAAGTGAACAGTATATAAAGCAAAGTAATGTTAGCTGGCTAGCAAACATCTGGGTCTCTGTACTTTGCTAGATTTATTAGATAGCTAGCTCATTAATTCATCCATGTGTCTAGCTACGTGGGCTGTCACAGCACTAAACAAAAACGTTTAATGTGACAGGCAATCGCTACCTAACTACCCAACGCTGAATTGACATCTTAAGCGTAATACCATGCTTTGATACTGCGAAACATCGAAAGACCTGGCCAGCTAGTCTAGCTCACTCAGCTAGCTAATGGCTTACATGAACACGTTTGCGCTGAATGGATTTTGAGCTGTGAAACGCCGATATCTCGACAGGATTCCTTTGAAGCATTGAAAACTGAAGATAAATGAGTTAGGGATGCTCGTCTGTCCTCACCGTCTCAGACGTTGCTGCAGATTTAAGTGTAGACCCCATGTGTCGAATACGTAACGTGTAATTCGTACAGTTAGGAAAGGAAATGTTATGTCATACTCTATGTATATCATAACAACACATACATTGAGTGGGTGGAGCTTAAAGCATTTTTCACCGTTTCAGATAATGCAACTGGGAACCAAAACAGTGAAGTTTTGCGTTTTGATATTTTTAGTATCACAGCTTAGGAGAAGCCGTGTTACAGATGAAATCTGTTTACCCAAAATCGCACTCGTCGTTCGTATCTGTAGCGGACCTGTATTTTCCAACAAAAAAATTGTTTTAGGTTCTCAGACGTTTCCGAGTCTGCTTGAACGGCGTGTTATTTTGAAGCTCGATCTAAAACTAAACACCATATGTTAATGCTATTGAGTCGTGAACCGCTCGGCTGTGTTTTATCGCTTAATTCACTTTCCTGCTTGGAAAGGTTTTATAAAATCCCAACAGTTTATGGACTGCATGTCGGCTGCAGCTGTGCTGCTTGGTCTGTGCCAATGGAAACAGTTTGTTTAAGGGCTTTTTTAAAACCTTTATAGCCATATAAATTGGGTTCGATGCCCTGCATTAGTGCCTGTTTTGTGTTTGCCGAGTGATTACGTTGTGTCATCTCCTGTTCTGCTGTCACCATAGAAACAAGCAGTTAATCAGATTGGTCCATGGATATCAAACGGTCATTTTAGAAGCAAATACATAAAATCATTCAATTGTGTAATTCAGTTCTATCCTTTATTTTATAGCATAAATATATATATATATTTCTGCATCAGACTATTTATTTATATGTTTATTTAATTATTTAATTAGTTATTTTATGATAAAAATGTTTATATATTTATTTACTTTAGTTTTTTTTATTTGTTTATTTTTCTGAGCTTGTTCATTGCACATTCATTCACTGTTGCTATGGATTTATTACTTTTTGAGCTATTACTGTATATGTAATGAATTGATTAGTTAATGTTTCTATTAAATGCAAATTAATTCAATATATTAAAAGCAAATTACATTGAATAGAATTGGGTTAGTTTGGTTTATGTAGATATAATATAAAATATATTATAAAATATAACATATAATATTATAAAAGTTACATTTAAATGATGTTTATATATAAATGAGAACGTTTTAATTGCAGCTGAAATACTTGCATGAATATATTAAAATATATATTTTAAATAATTGAATACAATTTTGTTAATGTTGGTAAAAATAAAAATATTGTTGTAGTGTTATTTATAGCTAACACACTATGACATGTTTTCATTAAAATTTTTATTTAACTATTTTTATTTATTAAACAGTGGAATACAAATTAATATAATGTATTCTAAAAAAATACATTGATTATAATTTGTTTTAACAATAAGAAATTTTTTTTATGTAAAATAGTTTTTTTGGGTTTTTTTTTTTTTGTTATAGCTGAAAAATGCAAATTTTTCATAATGTTTATTTTAACTTTATGTACCTGTATTTATTTCTTAAGGTAATCCTGATTCGGGTTAAACGTCACATTGGATTCAAGTGGAAAGATGACTTTAAGATATATTTAGCTGGCTAAGCAATGAACCTAGCATTAGCTCACCTCATGATCTTTTAAGAGGCACTCTCGTCTATTGTACACACATGACGTACTTAATGCTGAGCTCCTGAAAATATCCTCCGTACCCTGCCAGACGAGAGTGTTTGGGGACCTGGGAGTGGAGCGATTCAGCGGGAGATAAATAATGCATAAATATGAAATATAAATACGCTTGGAAGCGAGAGACCTCCCCTAGAGCGCCGAGGAGGTGGTCTTCTAATATTGCGTGTCAGATTGGGTTTATTTTTAGCGTTATGACTTATGGGAATCGGATATGCTGGGCTGATGCACAATGTAGTAGTGAGTCCACTAAGATTCATAGAGATTTTACAGTGTATGTATGGTATGCTCTTTGAGGAAAAAAGAAGAAAAAAAAGCTGGTGTCTTTATAAACAGCCTATAACAAGTGACATGAGCATCATTAATTAGTGGAAAAGTGAGATAAGTGTTAACCTTAGTTTACACCCCACTGCACTCTTAATGGATCGTGTTTCCTTCTTGAGCATCAGTGAATGTTTGCACCTTTTGTAATAGTTGTGTACGAGCACGTTGTGCTGAGTATCAAATATGCAGAAGATGCTGGAAAAGCAAAGAATAGTGTATGGACCTGGAGGATTTATCTGAACTTCTCAGGACAAACAAGGGACTCATGAACAACTATCATTAAAAAAAAATAGATAAAAAAAACCAGTCGTTGATAATATAATCACACAGTATTAAGAATCAAGCGTATGTAAACTTTTGAACTGGTTCATGTGTGTAAATTCAGTTATAATTGTATGATTTTTTTTATCCAATTATAGTTGTGTGGAACGTTTTTGCGAAACAAGCTAGTTCCTGTTCTCGCTTAAGTTATAGCAACTATAAATTCCTTTAATAAGACCCACACACATACACACAGCTTGTCATGAAACCAGAAAGCCCCAAATCTTTTGTCTTGAAAATAGAAAAACACATGACCAATCTGAATATGGTCCAATCCACTCTTTGTCTCTCTTTGTGTCAGGAGTATTCGCTGTTTAAGGAACATCATCCACTGGAATCTAACCTCTGCCTTCATCCTGAGAAATGCGACGTGGTTCATCGTTCAGCTCACCATGAACCCTGATGTACACGAGAGCAACGTGGTGAGACACAAAAGACCAAAACGGTCGAATTCTTATAACCACTGATGTGATGTACAGTGCGATCACCTTGGACCCAGTGCACTACTGGGGTTAGATGGCGTAAAAGCTATTTATATTTCATATTGATTTATTATTTATCACCTGCTGATCGCGGCACTCTCGAGTCAGCAGACTCTTAGGCCGGCAAGATTTGAAAGATTGCGCAGTATATCTGTATCAGCTGTACAAGCAAAAAAGCACTTTGTGGGCAAAGTTGATGAAGGACACTCAGTCTAAACTTTTACAAAATCTCCCTCCCTCTCACTCTCTCTCTCACTCGCTCGCTCTATAAGCCATGGTGCCGTTTAGTGACGACAGCATATAACTACTTCCACATGGCCAATTTTTTCTGGATGTTCGGCGAAGGCTGTTATCTTCACACAGCCATCGTGCTCACCTACTCCACTGACAAGCTCAAGAAATGGATGTTCATCTGCATCGGATGGTGTAAGTCCCTACATATTCGATCATCACGAGTACAAACAAAACATTACTATTTGGATAAGTTCATATAGATCATATTTTTAAAAAATATATATTTTCAGCCGACCTATCACTGCAGCAAATTAAGTCCAATATTTATGCAGGGAAAGTTCCTCGTCTTCAGAAACGGGTTACGCACGCGCGCAAGGCTCCTCATTTAGAGTATTAAAATCATGTGCATGTAGTTTACGCCTCCAGAGTTGGAAGGTTTTTCTTGGCTAGAAGCTTTTTTTTTAAAATAGATTCTGGACCACTACATTTAAGCATTCGTCTTTAAAAAAAAAAAAATCAGGGATAGAAAATGCGGACCGAAAAAGGAAATCGAGTTTCTTCTCAGCTGCAAGAGACAGTTTTAAATAATACGATAGCGTCTTTTTGAGAAGATGGATGCATTGAAATAAACATCGACGAGAAGTCTAAATCTAACAGTATGGCTCCACCTCTTATTATTCACCAGCTTATAAACCAGCACTTGTCTTGTTTTGAATGTATCCGCTGATGAGCTGGGATCAAGGTCAAAATCGTGTGTAAATAAATATCCCTCTTTTGTTTAGGTATTCCTTCGCCTATTATCGTCGCCTGGGCCATCGGAAAGCTGTACTACGACAACGAGAAGTAAGCGTATGTGGAAATTAAATGCCAGAACATGTTCTATAGCACTATTGCATAGACATGTAGACATGAATCTGCAATTTACAGTATGGGGGTTTTTCCTACGTCTTTCATAAAATGTTCATATTTTTGTGTATACATTCATCAACGTTCCTTTCTTTTCTTCGTGAATATCAGGTGTTGGTTTGGGAAGAGAGCAGGCATATACACAGACTATATCTACCAAGGCCCCATGATCCTGGTGCTTATGGTGAGAAGACAGTCTTAAAAGTCTTAGCTGTGCGATCACATTGTTGATGCATGTTTGTAATAACGATATTAAGTATACTACAGATAGCTGCATGTTATTGAATCGAATATAAACAGAGATGAATGTTGCTTTTGATATCAAACGGGTTGGAGCTGCAAACCTGAAGTACCCGATTCGTCTCCATTGGAGGATAAGAGTTTCGGGACCTTATTGAAACTGTACTGCAAAATAAGGTGTTCCGATCGATTTTAATACTTTCTCCCTGACTTAAAGCATAACAAATACCTGAATAGTGATATCAGCATTTGAATACTCATCGCACATCCTTAACGTCAATTCACAGGCTCGGATTTACTAAGATCCCAATGGTTTAATGTGTTCTGTGTTCTGAGATGCTTTTCTGCTCAGCACGGGTGTAAAGAGTGATTATTTGGGTTACTGTCAAGGTCAAACCACTCAGGCCATTCTCCTCTTGACCTCTGTCATCAACAAGGTGTTTCCGCCTGCAGAACTGGATGTTTTTTGTTTTTTTCCGCACCATTCTGTGTAACCACTAGAAAATCTCAGGAGATCAACTGCTTCTAAAATACTCGAACCAGCCCGTCTGGCACCAGCAACCATACCACGGTCAAAGAGATCACAGTTTTTCCTCGCTCTGATGTTTGATGTGAACATTAACTGAAGACCTGTATCTACATGTTTTCATGCATTGTGTTGCTGCCACATGATTGGCTGATTAGATAATTGGAAAGGAACACATGCTCATTCAAAAAAATTATTATTTTTTTAATCTATTGTTTGTATTGTTTTTCTGTTTTACTGATTCATTTGAGATGTGTCGTATTCTTCCGACAGATCAATTTTGTGTTCCTCTTCAACATAGTAAGGATCCTCATGACCAAACTCCGGGCCTCCACCACATCCGAAACCATCCAATACAGGTACGCACAGGAGTTATAGAAGTCCCGCCCCTCCAGTAAAATCCACCAATCATTTTGTTTTTTACGCTGATGCATGCACAGATATAGGACACTTTGCTGTGTTAGTTATTGAGACACCTGAAAAATCTTTTTTTTTTTTTTTTGGTGTTATTATTGGAGTCAAAGACCACCTGAACAATCCTTGTATGAAAATGATATTTAATCATATTTTGTTATCAATTGTAAATAAGTAGGAAGGCGGTGAAGGCCACGCTCGTGTTACTGCCTCTGCTCGGGATCACGTACATGCTGTTCTTCGTAAACCCAGGAGAGGACGAAATCTCTCAGATCGTCTTCATCTATTTCAATTCCTTTCTGCAGTCCTTTCAGGTAGGCCTTTCTTAGTTACCTGAGCTGAAGGTGAAGCAGGGTCCAAATAATCAGAAGGCGTTGATTCATTTTCGATCAACAGCAGCTCTGGAAGTAGTACGGTTATTGGGAAATAATTAACTCCGGATAAATAATTCACCGTCCACGCCACAGCGCCCTGTCGTCGGTTATTCGTTTTCTATAAATATTCTTTACACGATTAACACAGTAGCTGCATCTCAAATGTCATTAAACAACCTCCACAGGAATTGGACGTTCCTCCACCAATTAAAAAACCCGCAATTATCCAATTCCTAAGTTTTACAGACTGTAAAAAATGTCTTTAACTTAATCTGGCATGAGGTGTGTGAGCGTGGAACTGTAAAAAGCAGAGCTTGGACTGGAGTTTAGATTTCTGTTTGTGAAGTTGCAGGTTTGGTGGGATGTCGGTGATTGTAAGATAGTCGCAAGGGATGTTGGAATAGTTGGAAGCATTCCCAGTGTGTTGAGAAGGTGTAAAGAGGCTACCGCTTTTAAAATGTTTTCTTGAGCCTATAAATAGATATAAATAGGCGTTACTCTTCCCTGTTATCACCCCTGTTACTAGTTTATTATTTTCCGATAACACAAAAATCCAAAAAAAAAAAAAAAGATCTTGTCTATCTGTCTGTACAAATTACTGACACTGGAGACTCCTTCTGATGACGATTTGTTAAGTAGCAAAACGGTTTAAATTCATTGATTATTTACATCACCTAGCGCATCTGCCATACAAATCCCAGTGTACGTCGTGACTACAGAAACCATAACATATTAGAACGAGTGCTTTAATATAAACCTGTGATTTGCCTTGCACCCGGAACTACTTTCAGAGCTGCTAGACACTAATCACCACCTCCTGACCCATCAGCCCTGTTGATAACCATATAATGATTTATATAACTGAAATATGTTTTGGTTTCAGTGATTGATTACTACTATTGCTGTTTGTTTTTTCTTTTTGTCATGCTAATTTATTTTCCCTTACACTTCTTCAGGGCTTCTTTGTGTCAGTGTTCTACTGTTTTCTAAACAGCGAGGTAAGCACAGCGATTGATTGGACCAAACAAACACAATACAATGTTAAGAGAGTGTTATTTGAGTCTATATAAGTGATTCTACAAGGAAAATTGTCGTTAAATGGATCTCATTTTCCGACATACTCTAGGGGTTTAGTAATAAAATAGACATCCTAGGTGTAAATCACACACAGAACTAAAAGTGGCCAGGGAATAACACTAGCCATCATCACTGTAATGTGTATGTGTATTGATATGTTTTCGGACAGGTCCGCTCGGCTGTTCGGAAGCACTGGCACCGCTGGCAGGACCACCATTCCATCCGCGCACGAGTTGCGAGGGCAATGTCCATTCCCACCTCACCTTCGCGCCTCAGCTTCCACAGCATCAAACAGTCCACCTCTGTCTGATACAGGGACGCTTAAGATTGAAAAAGAAAGAGGCAGGCACTCTATCAGTGAGGATTTTCACTCCCCTGACCACATCTGGACAGACACTGGGACTGAAATTAAACGATGAACAGAAAAGGCCATACACGTAATGAAGGGTACGGTGGCAGGACTTCACAAAATGGACCATTCCGTGTTGTTGGAGCGTTTTCCATAGACTCTACATGTGTGTAATACTCAGTTATTTATAGTTGGACACTGGGAAGGGACAGCTATTACGTGGTACAAGCTTTGCCGCGAAAATAATTAAAATAAACAAACTCAACTGGTTTAGTTTTCCTATAACTGAACGCTGACTCCACTCTGTTCACTTCAGGTAATCAGAACTACTTATATAGACTGATTAGCTTCCGGTATCAGCGAACAGTATAGATTATAGGATTAGCTTCAAATGTTAGCTAATTGTACAGAAGAATTAGCTTTCAGCATCAGTTAGTTGTACAGATAGATTAGCTTGTTTGGCTAGTAAGCTTTGTTTTCTGACTTAGCTAGATCTAACATCTGACTGTAGCTAGATAGCTTTCTGTGGATGTACCAGCTTTGGATTCTTTCATTTAACATTAGCTATTTTTGTTTTGCAGATAAATTCACAGCTAGCTGGCTAGCTAATACTGTTGTGGGATGTTGGTGAACTACCAATTAAAACTTTTCTGTAAAAAAAAAAAAAAATCTGAGCTGAATTTTCTTTCACTCCTCGTGAAACAGACCTGAAAACACATGCAATGGTTAGCATAACAGAGAAGGTAGCTTAATACATATTTATCAGTAAGATATACAATAATGGGGGAGAAAAAAAATAACGTAGAAGTCTGTGAAGCAGTACGTACTTCCGTCTTACCCAATGAAAATTATTTAATGTTTAATGATAGATGACTTGGAGCTAAGAAAATCATATCATAGCCAGTTACTCATGGAAGCGGAATTGTGTTTAAACCACATCAACAAATCCTAGATTTGAATCAGGACGCCATTTTGACCCAATTTCCTTTCTATTTAGAGACCTCTACTTGACTTTATCCATCTGGGCCATCCAAAAGTCATCCTTTGTGGGGAATTTTTTGGCCCATGGTAGCTTTGCAGACAAACAGCATTCCTTTCGCTGCATTCGCAGCTGAACAAACATTTTATTCCACCGCCTCAGGTTCATGGGGCTAAATGCTAAATCATGAGACTGTTGTGGAAAGTGCAGTGTTGGCAGTATGAACAGACCTGCCTTAAAGGGATATTCCACAGCAAACATAGAAGTATGTTGCATGTGAATGTATAATATATTTTTGTATCTTCTACACTTGATCTCAGTTTAGAAACAGTCCACGAACTTGAAATCTGATAAAAGCTAAAGGAAGATTAACTGCAACAGCGTACACTTATTAAAAATAAATGAGATATATTTTCAATACCAAAACCTCATGCCAACCAACGGTGAAGCGTGGTGTTGGGAGCATCATGGTTTGGAGATCCTTCTTCTTGTGATCACAGGGAAAGAAAGAAGCAGCAATAGGTTTTATTTGCCTGAAAGCACTCATCCATTCAAGTTCTAGTTTTACTGAGTGCAACCTGACCACCAGAGGTCGCTTTTATGTTTCAAATCCTGTGTCTGGTGCCTTATGGGTGCATTCTCTTTTCACCATAAAGAGATATTAGGGAGTTTTAAATCACATGTGCATCTTGTGTATCTTTATGACAAAAAGAAGAAGTCAAAGAAATGGACTTTATCCAATTTTAGTCTGTCACTGCCTTCTTCAGATCAGACATGGAGAATGAGATGGTCATGACAACTTAATTCTTTTTTTTTCTGTTGATTTTGGCTAATGTTCTCTTGGTTAATATCTAAGCGAAGCTTTACAAAAACCTGGACACAGATTTAGATCCTGAAAAACTCACTGACACGACATGAAGAAGAAACCTTGAGAGGAACCAGACTCTAAGTGACCCCATCCTCTTCTGGGTGACAGTGAGATTATAAAGCTGTAAGGCAAACAGTACCAAGTGGGTTGAAAGGATGTTCAGTTCTAAATAAAGAGTCCTGGGATGAGCTCGAGACAGCCTTAATGATTACAGCAGCAGTTCTTATGTACAAATCTGCTCTATCCAGTTGAGACTGTGCACTGAAGCAGGGGTATAACCAGTTTTGGGGATGTATATATCTTTAGGGCATCCATATAGGATCATCAAGAAGAAGAAGAAGAGAGAGAGAGAGAGAGAGAGAGAGAGAGAGAGAGAGAGAGAGAGAGAGCAGTTTATTAGTGCTTTAAAATGGTGCACACTGTCATTTCATTTATCACTTGTATTAATAAAAGGGGTACAAACTTTTGGACCACACGTGTGAATAATTCAATCAATCACTCGTGGTTAAAAATGTGATTAAACAATACTGAGATCTATATTATGCTTTAGACTTGTACAAACAATAACACAGCAACATAACTAAAAAAAAAAAAAATCCGGTACTTCCGCGTTTTTGCGAACCCCATCAATGGCTCGTCCTCTGATTGGTCAGCCTGTCATGGATGCTCAAGCTCTGGACCAATCAAGTGCGCGCGCTGACTAAGGACTAATACTACACGAGAGTTTCGTTCATTCGTCGTTGAAGTCCAGTCGGTGCGCGTGCACCTAAGTAAAATTCCTGAATATTCGGCTTCATCTTTATAAACATCAGGTAGGAACGGAGGAAACGTTTAGTTTCTAACAGAACGCGCTTTGTAGTTGATGACTATAGGGATAAATACCCGGTGAACGTCGTGCGTCTGTTAGTACAAACAAAACAAAAAACAACGGATTGGGTTGGGCAGTTCTTAAATCCTGTTAGCCAGCATGCTAGCTGCTTTCATACATCATCTCGCGGCATCTTTCTTTTCACACCTGTTTTTCAGATAGCCCGCCTCCTTTTTTTCCTGATTTGCTGTTCTATGTTCCCTGCGGCGTACGAATGGTTAAACTATTAGAACGTTAACCGTATTAGCCAATCATTACAGAAGTTATTGAAATACGGGTAGGATAAAAATCGACAGAGCATCCTTTTTTATATATATATATATATATATATATATATATATATATATATATATATATATATATATATATATGAGAGAGAAAGGGAGACCGACAGCTGGCTATTTTATTAAAATTTGTTTCACTTCCCGACGACGCTAATAGACTCTGTTGTGGTTTTATTTAAATTTAATTTTTTATAAGCTTTAGTTCCAACCGGAGTCGCCGATGTTTTAGCGAAATGCTAAACGTTTGTAATTCCGACAATATAAAACTGTCAACAAGGTCGCGCGCTGTAAGTGCACCTATATAATATATAATATATAAATCGTATTTATTGTGAAAATCTGTGTGTATTGACTATCTACGCTATTCGGGTAATATATGTATGTGTGTGTGTGTATATATATATATATATATATATATATATATATATATATATATATATAATATATTTTATATATATATATATATATAATATATAATATATAATATATATATATATACACACACAAAGGAATATATAGCTCGCTTGGTGATTTATGGTTAATAGAATATAAACCCAGGGTGGTTGGGAGTCATACTTCCGGTTGGTTAGTGACAGCTGTCTGACGTCACTTCAGCCTGCAAAAGCCACCAAACCGGTTCGCCTTCGTGGAGAAATGCGGAAGTACTTTGCGGACTATTTTCAAAAGCAGCTGAAGACTGTATTTGCAGTTGCGTTTCCGATTTGCGGACGCAAAAACCTTGTGACATAAATCAAATTGTCTGCGAAATTTCAAAGTTTCCCCGTTTACGATTTAATTTCCTCAACAACAACAACAAAAAAAAATTCGAACGAAACATCAATATCATCCCTTTGCATTTGCGATGCCTTGCACGGAGACCTGCCAATCAGAGTTGGGGGCGGGACTATACTACGGGGCGTGTTTGTATTTGGATGTGACGTCACTCACAGTCGACGGCCAGGAAGGAAAATGTGCTGCACAGATGATTGTGTTGATGCTTTTATTTAAAGATGATGAAGGATAAATCTGTCGCCATAAAAACCAGAGATTTCCGCGCAACATTGCTTGCATCAAGTTTAACTGAGAAGTTTGTTGTTGCGCTTGCGATCTAAGAAACACTCTCCTATCATCAGATAAGATGAGGAAGGTGAAGTGACATGCCATTAAAAACCCTTGAAAACTCAACACGTCTCACATCAACATTCTTATCCTTGGTCATTTTTTCAGGACTAAGTGGTTCCCTGATAAAAATTTGAAATGAAAATAATATTCTTCTCAACACATTTTTACAATAAATAAATAATCTCCTGTTTCTATGCAAAGCACGCTGGTTATTACACACGATACATCCGTGAGGTGAAACGTTCGTAAGCCACCTTTTCTCGAATCTAAGGCTTGAGATTTGGTAGATGCTGTACATGCGTGTTAACAAAAACGCAAGCGGTAATACACAACTCGCACTTTCGTTGGAATTATACGAGCCTGTGATCGAACCGGGAACGGGTACACGTCAGCGCCAGTGCAGCAGTAATCGTATGTCTGTGGCCACATACCCGTGTCTCGAGAAGGTTATAACTTTGAATCTGAGTGCCTGCTCTTGGAAGACAAACCTCAAAAATTGTGTGTGCCTTGGTGTTTTTGTATGTAAAACGTCCACTGATGTAAAAGTGCCGTTTTTAAGAATGATAGTAATTGAATATAGCTTAACACAGTGATTAAGGGGGCCAAGCACTTTTTTTTTTTTTTTAGTGAAGGAGGGTGCCCAGAATCCACTGAGACCATCCACACTTCAATTCAGTTTTATTTGTATAGTGCTTTTAACAATGGACATTGTCCCAAAGCAGCTTTACAAAAATATATAAATTCAGGATATGGATTTTAAATGTATGAGTTTATCCTAATGAGCAAGCCAGAGGCGACTGGGGGAAGGAAAAAATCCTTGAGACGATATTAGGAAGAAACCACTTCATTTGTTACCAACGAGATGTGCTAAATTTGAAGGCCAAACGCCACACCGTCACCGAGATCTTGTCTTGCGTTGTGTTTTCAGTAGCCCGCATAAGTTGCGCACGAATGCGAAGCTTGTTTTGTGACTTTGAGGTCATGCTGCTTAGTATAAGTGACAGGCTTGGTGTCAAGACATAGCAGTGTTGCTGAGACATGCCTTCGTTTCCTCTTTAGGGAGTTGGCTGTCAGATTCGTTTGTGGGAAACGTGTGTGGGCGGAATGGGTTTTGTCTCTGGATGCCGTGGTCCAAATTTTTAGCTACCTACACAGCAATTATGGTCAGGGTCAAGGTTAAAACCTCCAGCATTGCCAAGCTGTCACTGTTTGGCCATTGAGCAAGGCCCTTAACCATATACAGTATCTCACAAAAGTGACTACACCCCTCACGTTTTTGTAAATATTTGATTATATCTTTTCATGTGACAACACTGAAGAAATGACACTTTGCTACAATGTAAAGTAGTGAGTGTACAGCTTGTGTAACAGTGTAAATTTGCTGTCCCCTCAAAATAACTCAACACACAGCCATTAATGTCTAAACTGCTGGCAACAAAAGTGAGTACAGCCCTAAGAGAAAATGTCCACATTGGGCCCAAAGTGTCAATATTTTGTGTGGCCACCATTATTTTCCAGCACTGCCTTAACCCTCTTGGGCATGGAGTTCACCAGAGCTTCACAGGTTGCCACTGGAGTCCTCTTCCACTCCTCCATGACGACATCACGGAGCTGGTGGATGTTAGAGACCTTGTGCTCTTCCACCTTCCGTTTGAGGATGCCCCACAGATGCTCAATAGGGTTTAGTCCATCACCTGCACCCTCAGCTTCTTTAGCAAGGCAGTGGTCGTCCTGGAGGTGTGTTTGGGGTCGTTATCATGCTGGAATACTGTCCTGCAGCCCAGTCTCCGAAGGGAGGGGATCATGCTCTGCTTCAGTATATCACAGTACATGTTGGCATTCATGGTTCCCTCAATGAACTGTAGCTCCCCAGTGCCGGCAGCACTCATGCAGCCCCAGACCATGACGCTCCCACCACCATGCTTGACTGTAGGCAAGACACACTTGTCTTTGTACTCCTCACCTGGTTGCCGCCACACACGCTTGACACCATCTGAACCAAATTATCTTGGTCTCATCAGACCACAGGACATGGTTCCAGTAATCCATGTCCTTAGTCTGCTTGTCTTCAGCAAACTGTTTGTGGGCTTTCTTGTGCATCATCTTTAGAAGAGGCTTCCTTCTGGGACGACAGCCATGCAGACCAATTTGATGCAGCGTGTGGCGTATGGTCTGAGCACTGACAGGCTGACCCCCCACCCCTTCAACCTCTGCAGCAATGCTGGCAGCACTCATACGTCTTTTTCCCAAAGACAACCTCTGGATATGACGCTGAGCACGTGCACTCAACTAGTTTGGTCGATCATGGCAAGGCCTGTTCTGAGTGGAGCCTGTTCTGAGTGGAACGTGTCCTGTTAAACCGCCACCGTGCTGCAGCTCAGTGTCAGGGTCTTGGCAAACTTCTTATAGCCTAGGCCATCTTTATGTAGAGCAACAATTCTTTTTTTCAGATCCTCAGAGAGTTCTTTGCCATGAGGTGCCATGTTGAACTTCCAGTGACCAGTATGAGCTGTACACTCACTACTTTACATTGTAGCAAAGTGTCATTTCTTCAATGTTGTCACATTAAAAGTTATAATCAAATATTTACAAAAATGTGAGGGGTGTACTCACTTTTGTGAGATACTGTATATATGTGTGCGTATACGAGGTAGGTATCATCTCATGTATATGTTCCTCTCTCTGTCTAAATGCTCTACCATTTTGATTTGCAAGGATGATTTGCAAATAGGTCTGTAAGCTTCAGCTGAAAAGAGCGAGCTGGAAAGAAGTGGAGGATCATGTAACAGACAGGGAAGTGCTGCATCCAGTAAGCCTGGTCTATTTTTTAAAAAAAAAATTAATGCACTGTGTCCTCAGTGTGCTTTTCAACATATAAATACAAGCAGGAAGCCTAGTCTAGAGCTTCAGTTAATGTTCACGGTTAACACAAGAATGAGGAAGACGTATGAACTGGGTGACTGAGAGGCTGGTTCGAGGATTTGAGAGAGGGTTTTTTTTTCTTGAGAATGTTCGAGCTGACAGGAACACTAACTCCTCATACATCACCAGTTTTTGCAACCGTGGTGAGCAGAAAAGCAACTCGGCATGTCGAACCTTGAAGCTGAAGATCACATCATGTTCCTCTTCTCACGGCCAAGAGCAGGAATCCAAGGCTAGAGTCATGACAGGATCATTCAACTTGGATAGACGAGGAAGTCTGGCTACAAGGAAAGTGATATGCAAGACTGTGTATTCAAAAAAACAACTAACCTTAATCCTGAAGGCATCATGGTTCAAATGACTTACTTGGTTATATTATGGGATAGAGAATAACCCATACAGGCAAGGATGTAAACAAGTCTGGAGCTGGTTTGAAATGTAGATGGGAGATGGGTTTCAGAGCTCTGTCTTTGTGCAGAAGTGTTCTAGATTGACAGAGACTGACTGTCTTATTCTCGCTCGACCCAGGACAAATCAGTGGCGTGAAACTGTGTGTCATGTGCAGTATTGATTTACTTTTTTCCCCCCTGCTTGTGAGTTAACTTTTTTTAAATGTTGATTGTGTGATTAACGATGTAATCATCTAGAACTGAGCTCTTTAAAATATGAGCATGTCCACCATTTCAAGTCGTGCACGGGAGGACGTAATAATATATGGCTGTGTAGTCAGGAGCTGCTTGTCGGCGGTGGCGATCGCAGATCCTGTGATCCGGCAGGAACGCACATTAAAACACACAGTTATTGACATAATCCTGTTTTAAACATCCACATAGCTAACATTTTCAACGCCAATGACCTACAAATAAACAGTGTATAATTATCATTATCATCACCGCTATTAGTATCGCATTTCGATTCGTGACTTTGTCGACGGCATGTTTGAATCTTTTTCGGGCAAAATCCCCCTCCCCTCCCCCCTCTCTCTTTTGACAGAAAATCTAACGTTTTTGGACGGAGTAGCATCGCTAATGAATACAATAAACGGATGTCGGCTAACTTTGTGTACTTGTCTAACGTTCGCCAAGTCGAACCTACATTGATTTAATTTAATTTCAAAACCGTCTCCAGGAACATGCAGACATACATGTGAGGTGTTGGACGTTTAGCAGTTGACATTCTTATTGCAAAGAATTTTTCGGTTTTATCTTAAACGCATAAAACGCAGGATATTCCATTGAACTGCTGCGTAAATGTAGTTTAATCATTGAACTAATAACTTTTACTGATTCGCTCACATTCATCTCCATAAGAAGTTCTGCGTATGACCTCTCATCATAAAGTGTGTGTGCTTCCTTTAAGTTAAACCGACTGAAATTATGCCTTTCGTGGCATATTTCTGTTCTTCCTCTACAAGCGTTTTTTTTTTTTTTTTTCCCCTTTACTGTAGAAATACCAAAACAGCCTGAAGTTATTTCCTCTTGACGTGACGTACTGGCATCATGTAAAACCCTGCTTCATTTCTGACCTACTCCCATGAACCCGTGAAGGAGGGGCCAAAGTCGCGGAACGTGTTGCGCTGCTTGTTCCTTATTTTAGAAGGAGGGGAAAAAAGCTTTAGTCGTGCTGTGCATTTTATCTCTGTACCAGCGTTACTGTGGAGAGGCGTGAATTGTTTGCCCAGCACACCCCTCCCCGCTTTCTCATCGCCCACCCCTCCCCCTTTTCTCATCGCCCTGCTCCCAGAGTCAGGATACTCTTCATACAGAAATCCAACAGTGTACTTAAATCCGTTTGTTCATACAAACAAAGCTGTGTTTCAAATAAACAAAATGCATGACACAAATTAAATAACATCGTATCTGACGTCTTTTGGTTTGAGATGAAATTATTTAATAAAGTGTGTGTGTGTGTGTGTGTGTAACGTCCCAGAGACTTGCCCACATGCGCCTGTTAATCAATTAAAGTGCCAAAGAGCTAATGTCTGCTGTTTGAAGTGCTAATGTGGAGACTGCAGTGCTTTGAAATTGATGTGTGTGTGTGCGTGTGTGTGTGTTTTAATTATTATTATTTATTTAATTTTTTTGTGCAGGGATGGCCGAGGCACATCAGGCAGTAGCGTTCCAGTTCACTATAACCGCCGAGGGCATAGACCTGCAGCTCTCTCACGAGGCCCTGAGACAGGTTTATCTCTCCGGGCTTCGCTCCTGGAAAAAGCGCGTCATACGCCTCAAGGTACCGCAGATACTCGGACGCAGTCACGTGAAACATTCGGACAAAAACCTTTAAAAAGTTCAATCCTGTATGTTTTTATTGATCAAGTTTGCGTAAGTGTACATCCCTTACATCTGTTCTACAAAGAAACAAGTTTTTTTTTTTTTTTAATTTGTAAAAATAAACTTCTAGTTGAAATTGTAGAATTTTTGTTGAAATTCTGTTTTTTAAAATTTTTTATAAGAATCGCATTTTTTTAAATCGCATTTTAAAAGGAAAGTTTTATTTGACATAAAATAAACAAACTGCAGGATAAGGTTTGAATTTGTAACAAACTTGATGCGAGCTTATAATTTTAACGTACCCCAAGTGAAAACTTTCCATGTTTATTGTATAATACAAGATTAAATTGATTATAGGAGTTGTTGTTTGTTGTTGTTATTATTATTATTATTATTATTATTATTATTATTATTATTATAACATGAAGTAGAAGAAATCATTGTTTGTATTTTTAACTCAAACAAGTGGCACAATTGAAAAAAAAAAAATTAGGCTTTTAATTTTTAAACCCCAACTACGAGCAGTTTAAACTAAACAACAAACAGCAGCAGTTTCCTATCCAAAGCGAGTTTGTTCTAAGGGTGTGTAGTCGTTTATCAGCGTGAGTGTGTTCATTCTTTGCTCCGATTGGTGTGTTCCAAACACACTTACTCCCCCGTCACCTGAAACATTTTCACCTTGAACAAGATGAAGAATAATCAAATCAGGGACTTCATGGCTTGTTAAATTCGCTCTCTCCCTCTCCCCGTCTCCGTGTCTGTGCAGAATAATGTGATTACAGGTGTGTATCCTGCGAGCCCGTCTTCCTGGCTGTTTGTGGTTATAGCGATCCTGGCCACAATGTACACGCGCTCGGATCCGTCCATGGGCCTCATCGCTAAGATCCAGGAGCACCTGCCGGCCAGGTAACCATCCCTCTCTCTCTCTCTTTCTCTCTCTTTCTCTCTCTCTCTCCACTGAGGTTTTTATCCGGATTAGAATCACTACGGATCCCAATAGGAGCTCGAACCTTTCTGCTCCAGCTGAAGTGAGATTTCCAGTAGTGAGGCGCTCGTGCTGTTAATGACGAGTGTTTTTATTCCTCTTTATATGTTTTTGGTATGCACTACATAATTATATTTATACAATTGGAATTTCGTACGTAGTACGATAGTGTGATACATTATAACTCTCTCTATCTCAGTCTCTCTCTCTCTCTTGTCTCTGTCCCCGTAGCGGCTCTTTGAGTCTGCAGTGCCAGACGGTCGTCTCGGCCGTGGTGTTCAGCACTCTGCTGTGGCTGTCCCTCATCTTCACCATGAAGCTATGCCTGAAGCAGCTGCTCTCGTACCATCGCTGGATGTTCGAGCAGCACGGCAACGTGTCCACCACCACCAAGATCTGGGTGGTCCGTTCCTGTTTATTTATAAATAAATAAATATATATATATCGTCAGCCAGAGGAAATGCTGTTATGTGATTGGTTAGAGGGTGCCTGTTACTGTTTTTAAATATTGACAGCAATAAATAGTGATCGCTGTAAAGTAGATCTGGTCAGAAACTTTTCTTGTAGCCATGACAACGATCACAAACCGTGCTGTTCTGCATGTTCTAGATGTTGGTGAGGATCTTCTCTGGTCGCCAGCCGCTACTGTATAGTTATCAAGGTTCTCTGCCTAATCTGCCAGTACCTGCTGTCAAAGACACCGTCAAAAGGGTGAGTCCATCATCATCATCATCATCATCATCATCAGTGCTGAATGGCCAAATGAGCATGATTTTAAAATCTCACACTCTGTCTCGCTGCAGTATTTGGAGTCCGTGCGTCCTCTGATGTCCGACTCGGAATTTGAGAGGATGGCAACTCTAGCGAGAGATTTTGAGCTCACTCTAGGGAGCCGCCTTCAGTGGTACCTCAAGCTCAAGGCATTGTGGGCCTCCAACTACGTGAGTAAAATTACAGCAAGGCCGACATTCCCTCTTAATTCTTTTTTTTTTTTTGGCCGGACGTCGCACGATTCTCCGAATACACAGTTACCCAATACTTTCTTCAAGCAACTGCATCGGGTGTAAAATATTCCTGAGTAGTTCAAAGTGCAGAACGTTTGCAGGACTTTTATTATTATTATTATTATTTTTTACAAAGAGGAGAATTATTCCTTGGGGACGTTTTTAATCCGTCGCTAAGAACCCTGAACACTGACCCCTGAGCCGTGTCACGAAGTCTCACACCAATCCATTCAGCTTTCGTGCCAAGTATTTACATCTGCGTAGCATGAAAAATCCAATACGGCTTAACTTTTCATATTTGCAAGCTTTTATAGCTTTTACTACATGAAATATTGCATGTATGTTGTAATGAGAAACGCATTTCTCTCTACTAAAAATGAATAGTTTGTAAAAATAGTGTATATATATGTGTGTATTAATTCAATATGCGAGTACTTTGACTCTGAATATTTCTACCTCCAGGTAGGTGTGTGTGTCTGTCTGGCAGGGGAAAAAAATTTAATGTAAGCTGATTATTGCATTCTGTATTGTAGGCACAAGACTCAAATATCTTATGCTGTTTTTTTTATGATTTAAATAGGTAATAAAAATGCTCAGTAAAATGTTTAACGCTGAAGTCGAATTTTTGGAAAGGCGTTTATAATCCCCTACATTAAGTTTAATATAGTTACAATTTCCCTGATCCACTTTATCTACGCTTTATCTAATCCAAAGAAACGTACAGCAGGCGTTCCGAGAAACGTATCGAAAGCTTAGAAATGTTTTGGATAGCTTCAGTTGTTGGAAGGTGCAAATATTTGAACTGAGTGAGAACAGGGTAATTCTGTCCGTCTGTCACAGGTAAGTGACTGGTGGGAGGAGTACATCTACCTGAGAGGCCGAGGCCCCATTATGGTGAACAGCAACTACTATGGCATGGTGTGTATCTCTCACACACACACACACACACACACACACACACACACACACACACACACACAGTGGTTAGATGCAATTGCTTATTCATTTAATTGCCATTCTGTCACTGGTGATAAAAGTAATAAAACTAAATAAATGAAATCAACTGGTAACTGAAGTTTATAGACTTAAGGAGCACAACTGAGCTTCTAGTTCACATGAATTGCTAGTTAGTAGTTAATTTATAGTTAGTTAGTTAGTTAGAAAGCCAGTATGAATGTATACATTGCTGAACTCAGCATTGTGTGCAACATTGCTGCACACAATAGAGTGCAGTCTGTGTTGATATTTGGAGGTGAGAATATATTTGTCTTGTTTGTTTATTTTTGTTTGTTTGTTGTTCTACATCAGGACTTTATGTTTGTGACCCCGACTCCGATCCAGGCAGCCAGAGCAGGAAACACACTGCACGCTCTCCTCCTGTACCGCAGGAAGCTAAACAAAGAGGAAATCAAACCTGTGAGTCTGCTTGAAACCTGCACCACTTTGTCTCTTACTTTTATTTATTTGTGTGTGTGTGTGTGTGTGTCTTGTACACAATGGTTGTTGTCAGTTGTTTTCTCAGCTGTGTTCCCATTTTTTAAGTTTGAAATCTCCCACCTTTTCTTTTCCCCCATTACTTCATTCATTCATTCATTCATGACCTTGCTTTTCCTTCTATCTATCTATCTATCTATCTATCTGTCTCATTCTCTCTCTCTCTCTCTCGCTCTCTTTCTGTCCCGTTTCTTTCTTGCTTTCTCCCTCTCTGCCCTTCTCCGTCCTCATTTGAACCCCCGCTCTCTCTCCCCTCCTGTCTCTGTATCTGTTTCTGCTCTCTCTCTCACTCTCTCTCTCCCCTCCTCTCTCTGTATCTATTTCTGCTCTTGATCTATCTCTCTCTCCCCTCCTATCTCTGTATCTCTTTCTGCTCTTGATTTCTCTCTCTCGCTCTCTCTCCTCCTATCTCTGTATCTCTTTCTGCTCTTGATGTCTGTCCCCCCCCCTCCCTCCCTCCCTCCCTCTCTCTCTCTCTCTCTCTCTCTCTCTCTCTCTCTCTCTCTCTCTCTCTCTCAGAGCCGTATCCCTGGCACATTCATTCCTCTGTGTGCAGCTCAGTGTGAGAGGCTTTTCAACACAACACGAACCCCAGGAGAGGAGACAGGTAAAACACACACTCTCTGTCTCTTGCTTTCTCTCTCCCTCATGCACACACACACACACACACACAATATGAAGGTGTAGGACAATTGCAGTGGAGACGGACAGAGAGAGAGAGACAGAGTTCACCATCCCCATATGCAGAAATGTGTGTGTGTGGCGTGTCTGACTTTCTGATTTGTGTGCCTTCCTGCTGAGACCTGATAGCCTCTTGTCTTTCCCTGTTCGTACGTTTTCCTATCATTTCGTCACTTCTTCCGATCGATTTTATTCTTCATTGCATGCGTTGTTTTTCTCTCCGTCGCCATGCGTTCATCTTCTTTTTGAGCCGTTTTTTTTATCCTGCATTCTCTCCCATCATTTCTCCCTCTCTCTTTCTCTGATCAGTGGTTGTTGAGGTCCTCTATTCCTTGCTGTTCCTATCAGTATGAGAGGATGTTTGACACTTGTCGCATACCTGGAATTGTGACAGGTACACACACACTCACAACCAGTCTACACACACTCTTTAATTACTAACTGGAGAAAGACGTGTGAAAAAACACAGGCACGCCACCTACTCGGTCACTGTTGCTGACTGTAGACGGTGTTTAAACGTGGTGTAGAGCGGGATTAACACACACTCTAATACTCTAAGTCTCTGCCTACACTGGCATTCCTTCACCAGCCTCTCTTTTATTATCTCTCCACGTTAATAAGATCAAATAAAATGCATCTGAGAAACTGTAAAGCCCTTCATTGTGAATGTTATCATTTCACCTCTGAGTGACATTGGAGACTCATTCCATTAACACCAAGAAAAAGAGGTGGTTGCTGCAAAATGTGTCTTGGCTCTAGACACTGAAATGAATGACTTAATTTGTTGATAAATAACTTTTTATAAATTATATCTGTATTTTATTTGGAGTATTCACCAGGCGGTTGGTTTATGCATATACAGAGCTCGGTTCCAACAAGCAAACACGACCGACTGAAACATTCCCCTTGATCTCCTGCTGTAGACACAGTGGTGCACTGGAACGACAGCGAGCACGTGGCCGTGTACCACAGGGGGCGATATTTCCGTCTGTGGCTCTATCAGGCAGGCAGGATGCTGACACCGCGCGAGATCGAACAGCAGATCCAGCGTATCCTGGACGACAAGTCCGCCCCAGCACCAGGCGAGGAGAAACTGGCAGCGTTAACTGCAGGGGACAGGTGTGCACTCTCACACACACACACACACACACACACACACACACACACACACACACACACACACTCTCATGAGACTCAAGTGGTCATATCACAAGTGGTTTGGTTAGATACTGGGTCTTACACGCACAGAGGCCATGCCTTCTACACTGAGACTTGGTCACAGGCCACACCTTTGCTGAGACTTGCCACTTGGACCACACCTCCTTCGCTGAGACTGACAAGCTCAGAGGCCACACCTCCTTTGCTGAGACTGACAACGCAGAGGCCACGCCACCTTTGCTGAGACTGACAAGTGCAGAGGCCACGCCTCCTTCGCTGAGACTGACAAGCGCAGAGGCCACGCCTCCTTCGCTGAGACTGACAAGCGCAGAGGCCACGCCTCCTTCGCTGAGACTGACAAGCGCAGAGGCCACAATTGAATTGTACTAAAATATTATAAACTTTCTTAATCGGTATATCATGCATTTGGAAAATTTGAATCCAGGCCAGCCTCTGATGGCTCCGCCCCCTCGGCCAGTGCGCCACACGGTGCGTAATCTTGCATGTCTCTTTAAATCCATTTCCTAGAATTCCATGGGCTCAAGCCAGGAAGGAGTTCTTCAGCTCTGGCCTCAACAAGAGATCTCTGGACAGCGTCGAGAAAGCCGCGTTCTTCGTCACTCTGGAAGACGAGGAGCAAGGCATGATGGGAGACGACCCGGCCGCTAGCATGGACCGCTACGCCAAGTCTCTCCTTCACGGAAAATGTTACGACAGGCGAGTTGTGTTGTATAAGAGAAGCGAAACGCTCGTTTCGTGCTATTTACTGGAAAAATATTCCACTTTAGAGAGATGACTCTAGTCACTCCTGCGTCATCACGCCACCTTGTGGTTGATTTTTTAAATTATTTTATTTTACTATAACAGCATGCCCCCGAGTGTTTTTATCCTTTGTTTATGGTTAATTTTTAATTGGTCAGTCTTTACACGCTGGTGTTTACACCTCAGGTGGTTTGATAAGTCGTTTACTGTGGTGGTGTACAAGAATGGGAAGAACGGCCTGAACGCCGAGCACTCCTGGGCTGACGCTCCCATCGTCTCGCACATGTGGGAGGTGAGATTAGGACACGATACAGAATACGGGTTTGAATGGAGGTCCAAATGGAGAGCTCGCTCACACTCACTCTCTCTCTCTCTCTCTCTCTCTCTCTCTCTCTCTCTCAGTATGTCCTGACCATGGACAGTTTCCAGTTGGGTTATAATCAAGAGGGACATTGTAAAGGGGATGGGAATCCGTCTCTGCCACACCCACAGAGATTATCCTGGGTTATTCCTTCGCAGGTACGCATGCACTCTTCCCTATAAAACACGTTCCTTGACATGCTTTGATTTCTCTCTCGCTCTCTCTTCATTCTCTTTCGCTCTCGTTCTCTCGTAGTGTCAGGAGCGCATTGCCCATTCGCTCTCGGTAGCGCAGGTGCTGGCCGACGACGTCGACTTTCACGTTTTCGCCTTCCGAGATTTCGGCAAAGGCAGCATCAAAAAGGTCCGCATGAGCCCAGACGCCTTCATCCAGTTAGCGCTGCAGCTAGCCTACTACAGGGTGAGTTTTTTTTTTTTTTTTTTTTTTTTTTTTTTTTTTTTTTTTTTTAATATATATATATATATATATATATATATATATATATATATATATATATATATATATATATATTTTTTTTTATTTTTTTTTTTGATTGAATACATTTCCCATCATGCCCTGCTCTACAACCTTAACACCAGCCTAGCACACAGTATAAATCACTAACCCCTGTGATAACATACTATTTTTTTTCTTCATGAATTTCTTTTCTGCTGTTAAGCGTTCGGGTTTATTTATGTCCGTTTCCTGTCTCTTGACACTCAGGACCGAGGGATGTTCTGCCTGACGTACGAGGCGTCGATGACGCGTCTGTTCCGTGAGGGCCGGACCGAAACCGTGCGCTCGTGCTCCAGCGAGAGCTGTGCCTTCGTCAAAGCGTTCGAGAACGGAGAGGTAAACGTGCATGCTCTCGTTCTCCGTACGTTCTGATTCGGTCGAGGAGTTAAACAAATAAATCTGTCTTTCTCGATCTACACGTGCAGGCGGCGGACACGTGCCAGCGTTTGTTGCGTACGGCGGCTGAGAAACATCAGATGCTCTACCGGCTGGCCATGACGGGAGCCGGGATTGACCGACACCTCTTCTGCCTCTACGTCGTCTCGAAATACCTGGGTGTCGAGTCACCCTTCCTCAAGGAGGTGTGTGTGTGAGAGAGAGGGTTTTCAGAATCGTATGTACGCATACATAACGAATAGGAATTTCTGTGGAGAAATCTAACGTCTGATCATTTCTGATGCATTTGTTCGGGTTAGGTGTTGTCTGAGCCGTGGCGTCTCTCCACCAGTCAGACTCCATTCCAGCAGGTGGAGCTGTTTGACCTGGTGAATCACCCCGACTACATCACATGCGGTGGAGGATTTGGGCCTGTAAGTCGTACCATTGTGTCTTTATTTATTTATTTATTTATTTATTTATTTATTAATTAATTAATTAACCATTGTACCAACCATTTGTGCCGTGCCTCCACTAGTTATCTACGCTTTAATCCGAGACATCTTTTTCTCTTTCAGGTTGCTGATGATGGATACGGCGTGTCTTACAGCATCATCGGAGAGAAGATCATCAGCTTCCACGTCTCCAGCAAGCGCTCCTGTCCTCAGACTGTAAGTTTTTGGTTTTTTTCGCCAGCTCTTCTTGATTTTCTAAAAGTCTAAAACGTCCTGTTTTTTAAAAAAAATAAAATTCCCCTCCTCTTATTAGGACTGCCATAAGTTCGGGGCGCAGCTCAGGAAGGCGATGCTGGATCTTTTGCAGCTCATGATGGACGATAAGAAAGAAGTGGCACAACGCGAGCAGAACCACACTGCGAAGAAAGAACTGTAGTGTGGAGCGAGGTGTTCATTCAGCATAGGAAGATGTAGATTTTTTTTGTTTGTTTGTTTGTTTGTTTAGTGATTTGTCTTTGCGTTTTTTTTTTTTTCCTTTTTGTGTGTGTGTGTGTGTGTGTGTGTGTGTGTGTGTGTGTGTGTGTGGTAGAATGATGCAAGGGACCAGAGTCAGGATAGAATCACAGCTGCATTAACATATGGAGAGATGACTTTAGAAGATGAAAAAGAAGAAGGTGATCCGCTACAGTCTTAAATGCCTTAAGTGTTCAGGAGGTACCCAGGGATTAATAGCAACATCTAGGGTCCGACATGAAAGCTCCTGTGTCCAGATCCAATCAGTTCAGCTCAGTATTTTTTTTTTTTTTTTTTTTTTAACTTTTACGCAAGTGCAGCATAAAAGCATACACAACAATGTATTTAAAGCGACGTTTTATCACCCTAGTCAATGAAATGTGGAGAACATGGATGAAAAGGGCATTATAGCTTAGCGCAACATAGCCTGCATGCTAATTTAACAGTTTAAATACTAGCTCGGAGCACAAGAGTGCGACTTAACGTACGCAAGTACGCCGTATTATCGTGTCTAACGCTATCTTTATGCTTCGCTTCATTACTTTCATTTCAACGTGACATTCATGAAAAACTCCAGTATCATTTGCTTATCTTTTTAACGAGGTTTTTTTTTTTTTTTTATAAAGCTTTCTGGGTAAACTCTGCTGCTCAAGTCTGCACTCGCGTTGATTCAAACATCCAAAAACTCCTAAATTATTTAGTTTATTAGTCCATAAACTAATAAAGCCCGGCTCAAATCTAACCTACATCGTTAGACTTAAAGGAGCAACGGTACCGTTATCGCCAGTGATCACATGACCAAGACAAGGAAGTACCCCGTGAAAGACTACGAGAAAGAACCGTTTAGTTAGTTAGTTAGTTGGATTGTTTGTTTGTTTGTTTGTTTTTTCCAGGTAACGAACAATCCAGACCTCACTCTTGAAACACTGGAATGTACAACTCAGCATATATTTAAATATGTAATGCATTTTGTATTATATAGGATGAATGTCGCATATTAACATCGTACAATCAGTGAATTGAAATCGTTTTCAGACTTTAACAGTGTTGTAGGAATCCGGATATTGGACCTCGCGTTCGGTTTTGATGAACAAATCACTTCCGAACCATTTTTACTTGAATGCTGACGTCTTTTTTCTTTTCTTTTCTTTCTTTCTGTTTTTTTTTATTATTTTTTTTATAATCATTAACACACTGTAATGATAATGCTGTTAATAATATTGGGCCACACGATTCAGTATGAAGTTCAGAACAAACAAAACAAAAACGTGCAGCTGCTCGAGACGCACTGTTTTAACGAGCGTTAAAATGCATGACATTTGCGATCGTTAGGTAACGCACGAGTGACGGTTAAAAATCCAGAGTCACGTGACGATCACACCTGAAGGGAACGCGATTCCGCAGTCTGAACCGTTCGGACGTCTCAGTGACGGTGTGATTCAGCGACTCGCATGGAGATTTTCTAAGAAGGATCGAAGCTCAGTCAGATGAAGGTCAGGAAATCTGCAGAGGTTTTAAACCCGGTGCGGCACTTTTGATTCCCATTGTTTTTCTTCTTATAGGATGCTACAGACTTGATGATAGTGGAGATTTTATTATGATTATTATTATTATTATTATTACTACTACACTAAAGTTTGTTTGTTTTTTCCATTTAATACTTTTTCCTTTTCTCATCTTATGAATTTAATAACCACTGAGTTCTCGTTGCTGTTCTTGTTATGATGTGGTGTTTATTCTATGATGACTTAACTAAAAAAAAAAAAACAATATGGATATTTGTTATGTATTTAGCTCACGCCTGTACGCTCTCTAATTATAACGAGCTTTTATTCCGCACTTAATAATCCCTTTCTCGGGCCAGTAGCTTGCGTCCGTCTTTATCTCGTCCCTCTCGCTTATTTGGTCTCCTGTGCAGTAGGACGTTTAGTCTTTCTCACTCTAGTAAGCGTCTGTATTTTATACGTCCTTATGGGGGAAAGGGAAAAAAAACAAAAAGTGAACTCATGAAGTCTTTTTTTTTTTTTTTTAATAAAAAGAGATTGAAGCACACAAGGTGGTCTTTTTGTGTTTGATTTTACGAAGGGAAAGAAATATACGAAATGACACGTGCAGTGGATAAATTTGATTTGACATGCCAGTTCAGGTTCTGTAAACATCATGGGTTTTAAATGGGACTTGGTTTACATTAGCTAAACAGCACAGCATAATACGCTGCCTGGTGTCTTCTTTGCAGAAGAAATGTAGTCGGGGGGAAAAAAATCTTGAACGATCATGACCGGAGATCTTGGGGAAGTCACGTTCTTAAAAAAAAATCAACAGTAGAACTCACGGTTTAAATGTTTTAATAGTGAAAGTAAGAGGAATATTTTGACAGCGCGACGAGAACTTACAGCTGTGTGGTAAGAGTGTTAGAGAGGCTAATCGTGACTTTTTGCTAGGGAGCATAAAGATTGGACTGTGGAGCAATGGAAAAAGGTCACGTGGTCTGACGAGTCCAGATTTTCCCTATCCCAAAGCGATGGGTATGTCCGAGTAAGAAGGGTAGGATATGAAACGACGCACATGTCATACTATAGTTCCTACTGTACAAGCCTCTGGAGGCAGTGGTATGATCTGGGGTTACTTCAATTGGTCAGGTTAAGGTTCAGCAATGTTGTGTGGAAATAAAATGAAGTCAGCTGAGTGACCAGGTTATACCATCAATGGATATTTTCTTCCCTCGTGGCACGGGATAATTCCAGAGCGATGATCACGATGTCAAGATTCATCGGGATCAAATTGTGAAAGAGTGGTTCAGGGAGCCACCTTAGTCCTGACCTTAACCCCATTGAAAGTCTTTGGGATGTGCTGGAGAAGACTTTAGGGAACGGTTCGACTGTCCCGTCCTCAATACTAGATCTCGGGCAAAAATGAATCCAACTCTGGATGGAAATGAATGTTGTAACATTGCATAAGATTGTCGAAACAATGCCACAACAAACGTGCGCAGTAAAGCTAAAGGCGGTGCAACAAAATATTAGTGTGTGACTTATAGTGTGTTCCTTTAAGAGATTTATTTTGCGGACAACTCGCAGCCTTCGTACTGCCACCAGTAAAGATGTAGACCTCGTAGTTGCTCTGTCTCTCTGATCTGTGTGTTCACACTGACACTCTAGGGGTCAAGGGTAAATGTTCATTCTGGTGGATCAGACATCTAATCCAGCTTTATAGCTGGATTGTTCTCTATTGGTATCTGTGCTCAGGAACATTTGTCAAGTCAGTCTCAATTAAAATCACTACCCGCCCACAAGCAAGGACTCTTCTTATTCCAGGAGTTATGAAATGCTATTTTGGCACTTTTATATTTCTCCAACTCATCGTTCTTACCTGAAAGCAGTAGAAACAACAGCGCAAATATAGTCCGCTCTGAAAGTATTTTAACGGCATGGCCAATTCTATTGTCTTTTTTTGCTGAAGACATTTGGGTTTGAGATCGAACAATAATTATGAGACAACGGTAGATGTGTTAAACAACTTAGAACAGTGGTCACCAAACCTCTTCCTTGAGTTCTACCTTCCTGCAGGTTTCATCTCCAACCAAAATCTAATACACACCTGCTTTAGCTGATCATGGAAACGATTAGACTGGTTATTAGGTGGCTATGGTTATGGTTGGAGCTAAAGTCTTCAGGAAGTTAGATCTCCAGGAACAGCTTTGGTGAAAACTGACTTAGAACATGGCACCTTTTGTTTGAACCCACCTTTTTTTTCTTCTTCTTTTTTTCTTCAAGTGATCAAAAATATTGGAACATGTGACCGATAGGTATTTCTTGCTGCCTAGGTGTGCTGTGTTCAATTGTTTAAAGAATTAATAGCTCTGAATGTCAAATCTTGCTTAGAGCCCTGGGTTTCACCTGTGAAGATTGTGTAACACCAGTTATGAAGACCAGTTAGCTGTACTAACATCCAGACATGGAACGGATCGGCCAAGGAAAAAAAAAAACCACAGCCGTTGATGACAAACACTTTGAGAGCCGTGAAGAAGAAAACCACCAACATCGACCGTTATTGATGACGTCAACAACCTCCACAGGGCAGGGGTGAAGGTATCACAATCCACTGTTTGAAGAAGACTTTGAGAGCAGAAATATAGAGGTCATACCACAAGATGCAAACCACTTATGAGCAATTAGAATCTGAAAGTCAGATTGGAATTCGCAAAGAAAAATAAATAAATAAGCCACAAAAGTTTTGGAACCAAAATTAACCTCTACTGAAGTGATGGAAAGGCCAAAGTGTGGAGAAAGAAAGAATCCAAAACATATCTGTGAAACATGGTGGAGGTAACATCATGGCTTGCACTTCTGAAATGGGTTACCCAGATGTCTTCGGTGTATAGCGCAAACATGAATTGGCCTTGCTGTTCCAATAGTTTCGGAGGGGACTGTAACATAAAACCCTGTATTAAGTGTAACAGAAAACGTAAGGAATTAAAACACAACCCCTGCCGCCGCCCCCCCTTCACATCATGTTACCGAGAAACTGAAATGAAATGGATTGGTATTCTGATGTGATTCGAATATGAAATGAATATTTCGATTTGTCTTCGAATTTCAGAATGCATTTGAAGATAATCCATGCTTTTTTTTTTTTTAAACCTGCATATTTACACGGGACTGAATTCATCTTTTTAATTCAGAGTGTATTTTTGGATCGGGTTCGAATTCTGAACTGGATTTGGTTATCATCACTTTATTAGCAGCTAATGTGTGTGGATTAAGTCTTCACGGTGCCATGATCCTATGCTCTGTCTTCACCTGTCGTGGATAATAACGTGATTTGTGTGTGTGTGTGAGAGAGAGAGAGAGACATCTAATAAATCTCTCTCCGGCTGACCTTGGGTACGTTTTCCATCATGTCTGACGCAGAGCAAGAGCAGGAGTGAGTTCCTCAGCAACGTCTTTTCATCCATTTATGTTTTTTAAATTGTGAAATAAAGCATTCATAGCCATATGAAAGACTAAGAACAACTTTTCACTGAGATTGAACTTTTTTGTTTGTTTTAGGGAGCACGTGGAAGGTGAGATTGTGTTTATAGGTGTTTAAGTCTCAGTGCTGAAGTGCAGACTGAAAGCCTCTTTATTGCTATTTGTACACGTAGACGAGGAGGAGGATGGGCCCGCAGAACGAGATGGAGGTGAGTCTCGGTTCTACGAAATTCCATGGCTGCTCGATGTCACCACTATACTGTACGTCTTGCTCAAATTTTTTTTGCTGATGTTTTCAGTAACCGTATATCGCCTTAAATAAACGTGGACTGCCGTTCAGGGCCAGCGTTGCTGTAAATACATAAACATGATAAACACTATATTAATTGAGCGATATTAAGTGTCGTCCCCTTTGACGTCCGAGGAAACCAGCATCGCGGGACGGGATCCGTAATGTCTAATCCGAGACGTTGTTTATCTTGTTATTTTATAGATAAAATAAGGAATTAACCCTAAAGTGAGATGGAAGTGTAGCACGAGTGTTCGGTCAGCTTATCCTTCACATTATGGGGGAAAGATTTCTTTACAGGAGGGTGCATTGAAAGATTAATAAAAGAAATCACACACAAACATTGTTTAAGTTGTGCGTATAATGAACTGTCAGTGTGCAATGTAATATAATAGGCTGTGCTGGATCAAGTGCTATTTTATAAGATGAGTTTAGATGTTTTTCAATGTTGTCATCGTACTGGTCTTGTTCTATTTTGCATCTTGAAATTCTCGCTTCCTTTTTTTTCTTTCTTCATTGCGTCGTATTAGATTTGACAAAGTGTGTCGGGGAGGGCGAGGGGAGGTGTGGAGGGGAGCGCTATTTCCTTCCTCAGTCCGCATTTTCTATCCGTATCGATTTTTTATCACGCTAAAAGGCAAGTTTGTGTTTAACACGCATCTCTAAATATTTTGCTGGTTGTTGTGGAATCCTGACTGATGTTTTGGCTCAGATGCGCCCTCTAGTGTCATCTAGTGGTTTAAATCCATGAGCTGTACAAAAGGTACACAGATTGAGAGTGTTACCAAAGTGCTGTTTTTTTCTTCCATGGTTTCTCATGGTTGGTTTTAGAAGAGGAGCAGCCCAAACACAAGTACGTCCACAACACACACACCCACACATTAAACAGTCAGTGCTGTTACATATTTCATGATGTGTGATTAAATGTGCAGGCCAGTGCACTCTCAGCACATTGCTCCAAAAATCCCAGAAGGCCAGCGAGTGGACTTTGACGTGAGTTATCACACGACGTGATTGATTATGCACGCGTGACTTTCTCCATGTGTCAACGTGTGTGTGTGTGTGTGTGTGTGTGTGTGTGTGTGTGCAGGACATCCACAGGAAGCGGATGGAGAAGGACCTGCTGGAGCTGCAGACACTGATCGAAGTCCACTTTGTCCAGAGGAAGAGAGAAGAGGAGGAGCTGATCACACTGAAAGAGAGAATTGTGCAATTTTTTTTTTCTTGCTTAAATACTTTCGTATCTTGTTTCCAGAATTATTAGCACCGTTCAGGAGAATGGCGCGAAAAGAAAAAAAAAAAAGTATAATTTTATGGCCATTTTATTATTACACGTCCTTTAGAACGATTTCCTTTTAAAATATTATTTGATCTTGAAATGTGCCAAAATTATTGACACCCCTAAAGAATATTTAAGACGTTCGCGAGGAGGGAGAACGTCGTGGTCTTTTTAAAGTTTTTGGGTGTGTGCGTGCGTGTGTGTCAGGAGAACCGCAGGGCTGCGCGGGCCGAGCAGCAGAGGGTTCGAGCGGAGAACGAGAGAGTCAGGCAGGCGAGGATTGCGGTGAGAACGAGTATCCACGATTTTTGAATTTTTCTTAAAAAAAAAAAAAAAAAACACTAATTACGTAATTTTTGAACCTAGAATAAACGTACAGAATTGTTGATCGCAGGAAGAGCGACAGAGGAAGGAGGACGAGGAGGCAAAACGCAGGGCTGACGACGAGGCGAAGAAGAAGAAGGTCCTGTCCAACATGGGAGCGCATTTCGGAGGATTTCTAGCTAAGGTCTCATCTCTATTTTCAGTGACCTTTTCTTTATCGGTCTCTTCAGCGGTCTCGTTTAGTCGTCCCGCTCTGTGTGTTTCGCGAGACAGGTGGAGCAGAGGGGACGTGGGAAAAGACAAACGGCGAGAGAGATCAAGAGGAAGACTCTGGCTGAGAGACGCAAACCTCTCGCGATTGACCACCTGAGAGAGGACGGCCTGAGGTTCGGCGTAAACACACACACACGCACACAGTTACTTCAAGAAAATATTATCCTACTGAATTCTGTCAGCTCTGTAAATACAACTTGTGTGTGTAGAGAGCAGGCTAGAGAGATGTGGGAGTGGATCCACCAGCTGGAATCGGAGAAGTTTGACCTCAATGAGAAGATCAGGAGACAGAAATACGAGGTGAGGTGGGGGAGTGGGGGTAACACTAGATATGTACGCAATATTCCACTTACCCTAAATGCATTTGGTCAATAAATATAAAACGAACAGGACATTTCAGTTTATTTGAATCTTGTCTGCTTAGAAGGTGTCCATATATTTAGCACCACCTTATGTTCAGGTAAATCCTTACGCATCAGAAGACTTGGCAACTAATCCCTTGTTCCTTTTTTTCGGTCTCTTTCCAGATAGTCGTACTTCTCAATCGCATCTCCCACGCGCAAAAATTGTAAGAGGACCTTTCTCAGTGCGCATGCTAGATTAAAAGATACGACCGAATACTGTATATTCTTCTAACATAACAAATCTTTTTGATGTTTATTTCTGAATGCTTTCTTTCAGTAAGAAGGGGACGGGCAGCAAGGGCAAAGTGGGAGGGCGCTGGAAGTGAAGACGCGAAGGAAAGCACGGAAAGATATTTAACACGTGGAAATTTGTATTAGGGGAACAATGAGCTTGTTGGTTAAAAGTGATTATAGCCGTTTATTTACATTTGGTGTCTGTAGTTGTAATGCTACTGAAGAAACACAGAAATAAATGTGATGTCATTACATCCAGCTCGACACTTCTACAGTATGACTGATTTCCTTCTTCCAGCGGTGTGTTAATAGTAATAAACTGTGTTAAAAGTGTATGGTTTGTAGTTTGTGTGTGTGTGTTCTGTGTTATCGGTCTTTTTGCAGCGTGAACACAGCATACGCGTCGTTGTCCCGAGTGTGAGCCGGTACAAATCCCATTTGTTTAGCGATTTCACTGACTCTCGTCTCAAAAGCGGCCTCCTGCTCCTTAGACAAGTCCAACAGGTACCTAACACACACACACACACACACACACACACACACACACACACACACACACACACACACACACACACACACACACACAAATCAAAACCATACAGTGTATACTAATTAGACTCCAGTCGTAACAAAAATGTGTGCGTTTGACTGACTTGGCGAGCTCGACGATCAGGACGGCGTCGGGTGCCGCTGTCTGCGTCAAAGAGTAGTCCAAATGGTGCACCATGCTGTAAAACGTTTCTCACGATCAATACAACACAGGTGAAACAGAATCGGAAAGCTACTTGGAATTACTCGTAAATCCTAATAATTGTGCGGGGAAACAAGGTCACTTGTGTTTGCACACGCATTTCTAATACACAGATATTATCCACTACAAAAATCCCCTTTTCATTCTTGTTCTGTACAACATACACATTATGTTTTTAAACTACCCCATTTCATTAAATATATGTATATATACAGTATCTCACAAAAGTGAGTACACCCCTCACATTGCTGTCCCCTCAAAATAACTCAACACAGCCATTAATGTCTAAACCGCTGCCAACAAAAGTGAGTACACCCCTAAGTGAATGTATGTATATATATATATATAATTTGATGGTAGGGGTTCTTGACTCAAGTTTACCGCTGGTTGCCATGGTTTCCCTAGTCAGATGTTTGTTATATGAATGCAGTGGAGCAGAAGACAATATTATCACTGAAGCAGGTATACTTGCGCCATCTGGCGGTAGTTAGTCCAGCTATCTAAAGCAGCCCGTGGGCTGGAACTGGCCTGATGAAAGTTGTAATCGGGTTCAACCAGATGAATTTAGAATCCATGGTCTGAGGTTTTTGTGTGTGTGTGTGTGTGTGTGTGTGTGTGTGTATATAAGTGCAATAAATAAATTAATTTCACTAACAAGCATTAACTTGTCTCTCTTTTTTTTCCAATTTAAGGGTGTTTCACAGCAACTGCTCATGTAGTCATCTATCTTCTGCATTTTTATTGGGAAATAAAGTTTCAAACTATAAATCCCCCACCCCTTTAATAATTTGGGTGATTTTGTGTAGAATCGGGGGCGGGGGGGTGAATATTTATGGTAAAACACAAATTTGGAAAAATTCAAACCGATAAATCAGTATGTTACTGGTCACTAAAATGAATATTTGTTTTGGTTAAAAACAAACAAACTGGTGTAATATATGTTTTTGCCAGCAAAAGTTTTGCCAGCCCTGCCCACTTTGCATGGCTAACAGCTGCTGTCTCATCACTGCTCCTACGTGTCACACCCGGTAATACTGTTCCTTCGAACACTATGGAACGATTTCGGCACTATTTAATCCTGGAATATACTGATATATCGTCACATTCTTAGTGTGTAGATTTAAAGAAATAATAAATAAAATGCACGTGTTACCTTGCTGAACAGTAGACGGCATTGAACAGACGGCAGTATCTGCTTTTCATGGACAGCTTGGGCAGAGACTCCAGAGACAGGAAGGACACGCTTACTCCGTTTAGATTCATCAACTCTACACGGCGTACACACGAACAAAAACCATGTCGTTTCTGTGACGCAACAAACACTTTACTGTCTATTCGAAAGAAACCGTCGAACCGTTACCTATCTGATGGCTCGCACGGTTCTGCTTCTCTTCTGCATGCGTTCCGTTCTCAGGCTCGATCGCTTCCTTCTGAACAACTGCAGGGACCTGCTTCTCTCCTGCCTGTCGCGGTTCATCGTGGGAAACAGACGACTCCGGTGGCGATCGTGTTTCTGCCGCATCATCGATCGGTTCCTCGGCGAGCTCGGAGACGTGCGCGTGTCCTCTAGAAGACAGGGACGTAAAAAGCGTCTGCACGTTCGCTATACAGACGTCCTGAGCAGTCTGAGAGGAAGACGCAAGACGTAGAGAGCGGGAGATGTTCAGAGGAAATCGCATGTACAGCTTGGGCAAATGATTATCAGCTTAAAATCTAAATTTGAGCAGCAAGCATCCCTGTTGTGACTAGACGAGTCACTGAAATCGCAGATATAGTTTTTGTTTGTTTGTTTTTACCTTTACATGTCGGTTGTTTTGCATCTTCAGGAGCTCTTTGTGCTCCGTTTCAATGCCGAACGACAGATAGGGACTTGAGACGATGTCTCCCCAGTATCCCCGCACTCCCACCTTGTCTCCTCTCTAACAAACACACACATACACACACTGCATAAGATCAAATTCTCCAGATCAAACGCTTAAAGCCAAGACGAATGATTTGTTATACGGTGTTGATTGATTGCAGACAATTTTCTAAATTGTCGCACATGCTGTGTGTTCTCGTAAATCTCAAGCTTAAGATTCATTCCACACGCCATGTCGGCGTTTGCGGCGCTGACGAGACTTACACGGCTGAACACGCGCGTGGAGAGCAGACTCTGATTAGCGACGCAGTACACTCCCTCCCTCATCTCGAAGGCCACGCCGCTCTCCCTCCATCTGCTGTACTGCTGTTTGCTTACGACGCCACACTGAGGGAAAGAACGCGGTTCGAAACGATAGCCTGTGATGTGCTTCGCAGCCTTTCTGACCAATCAGAATGGAGAATTCTATAAAGCCACAGTGAATGCGTGTCTAATGTAGCTCGCTCACCCCTCTGTCGTGTAACCTCATGGTGAGGTCCCAGTCGAAGCAGCCCGTGCGGGCATCGTAGCGCGTCCCGAGGTGCTGTCTGACACGGGCGTCCCATACCTTACGCATACTGAGCGCGTGCGCGGAGTCGGGTCGCTTCCACCGCTCGAAGATCCGAGCCAGTTCATCTCTCTCCTTAAACTGCACACAAGATGACGTGTTACTGACAAGAAGCGCTGCAAGATCGCCGTGCTCGATGAACGTCCTCGTGACGTTGCTTTCAATCGCGCACCTTGAGAAGGCTGGTGTCCAGGCAGGGGTGCGTGTGCGAGTCTGTGTCCAGCGAGTCGCTGATGGAGAGAGCCAGTCGAGCTGCGACGTCCTTCAGCTTGTTGTCGGTTTGAGAGCGGATCTCGCTGTTCCCGAACAGCTCGAGGAAGACCTCCGTTTTCTCTGTGACGAATGAACAGGTGAATCAACAGGTACTTTGTGACTCTATGTTGGGAACGTCTTTATGTAGTGAGTGTGTGTGTGTGTCTATATATATATATATATATATATATATATATATATATATATATATATATATATATATATGTGTGTGTATGTGTATATGTATTGTCACACCAAACCTTGCATGCCCATGCTCTCCGGTGCGCTCAGAGCTATGTAGAGGAGCAGCAGCTGTCTCGCAACCACTTCCATACTGTTCTCCATCACCCAAACCTGCGAAGGCATTTCACAAACTCTCAACAAACGACCTCGAGAACTGCTGAAGCATCTACATGGAACACATCGGGACATCCTGTTATAGGAAAACAATCAACTTTCGGCTTCATATCACCACCCCGTCGTTGATTATTTCCCTATAATAGCACACCCTCTTCACTCCACTACACTGCCCCATGATGAGACATTTGGAGCCACAGCCTTTTGTGCGTTAACGTCGGAACGCATCGCCTCACGGTCTCGCAGAACGCGTATCGACTTGTTCGACGGCTTCATGGCCGTACTGGTTTCTGCCTTCGCTTGGACGTCACTTTGAATAACGCGCATCGGTGCGTTTGTGTTTGCATTCTTGCGTTCCCGAGAGCCCGAGAGCCGAGCCTGTCCGTACAGGTTCTCGCTCGTTCATCAGCGTGCCACTTAAAAATGCGAGCGCGCCAAAATGTAGCAGAACTAAAAGGATCCGATTTGTTCTCTGCGCTCGTACGACCCCAGTTCCAAAAAAAGTTGGGACGCTGGGTTAAATATAAATAAAAACAGAATGCAACGATTTTGTAAATCTCATAAACCCGTATGTTAGTCACGGGAGAACACAGAAAACATATCCAAAGTTTAAACTGAGGAAATGCACTGTTTTAAGGAAAACAATAAGGTAATTTTGAATTTCGTGGTCATCTGAAAAACATGTCTCAAAAAAGTTGGGACGGGGCGACGAAAGATTGGACAAATGTCACTAAAAAGAAACAGCTGGAGGAAGATTTTTCAACTAATTAGGTTAATTGGCAACAGGTCAGTAACGTGGAATGGGTATAAAAAGAGTATCTTAGAGAGGCAGAGTCTCTCAGAAGCGATAAATCTGCGAAAAAACGCATCTACAATCACGTTACTGACCTGTTGCCAGTTCACCTAATTAGTTGCAAAATCCTCCTCCAGCTGTTTCTTTTTGGTAACACTTACTTTTCCAGCCTTTTTTTGCCCCTGTCCCAACTTTTTTTTCAGACAGCCATGAAATTCAAAATTACCAGATTTTTTTTTCCCTTAAAATGGTACATTTCCTCAGTTTAAACATTTGATATGTTTCCCACGTTCGAGTGTGAATAACATACGGATCGATGAGATTTGCAAATCGTTGCATTCTGCTTCATTATACACACAGTCCCAACTTTTTTGGAACCGGGGTCGCCGTTCGAGTGGAGAATGAAAACGAGGCTTGCGTGTTTCGGAGACTCACGTGGAGGGAGTCGGTGTCCTTGAGGCCCGAGATGGTCTTTAGGATGTGTCTCGGGTCGCCGCTGCCCACCAGCAAAACATTCAGCTCCCCCTGTGGCCTCGGCATACCTGGGACCATATAGTGGGAAGACATGATGGAGACAAGGTGGTCATTTTTAATGACTATTAAGTCAATGTTATTGTAAAAAAAAAATAACAAAAAAAAAACACATTAGAATGTGAATTGTTCATCCAAGCTGTCCCTCTAATTTAATTTAATTGAATCTCACCTGCCTCGAGCAGATCTCTTGCAGGTCCGAAGCCCCACCAGGTGACACACCCTGCGCCCTCCAGCGTCCGCCCGGTGCTCATTCTCACTCCTGACACACACCTGGATCTGAGACAGGCGAGCTAAAGCAATGGCATGCTCTTCTTCCCAAGCTATCTTAATCAAGTAACGCTACGTTGAACGACACTGGGTGTCGGTAGCACGTTAGCTATCTAGTTACAAACAGCCCATAGGCACGATTATTTCCTTAACTCTTAATCACAGTTCTACTACAACGCTACTGAATTCTCAATTCGGATTGGTCAGAATCACGTGCTGTAGTTCTGGCTATTATTCAAATCGCAAAAATGCATCCAAAAAAAAAAAAAATTTCTTTGAGGAGATATTTCACATTTATGGAAGGAGTCTCCAGTGTCGAGCGATTCCTTATAGCTGCAACTTGTTTCAGAGACGTTCCACAAAATTAAAGGTAGCGATAAACGGTTTAAAAAAAAAAAGAAGAAGAAGAAGAAGAAGCCATTTTTGTGGTATCACACCACCCTGTTGTTGATTGGTTGTTGTCCCATAACAGCACACCTCCACGTTTTATATACCTTACACAGTTAGTAAACTTAGGAAAAAAAGAGTTCCGTTTCAAATTAAAACGCAATTGAATAAAGGTTGTTCTTGAACGCAGCATTATCAAACTCATCAACGTCTTCATTGTTTAATGAATTGAAGAAGCCTCCCAAATGTACATGCTTTTATTATTCGACCTTCACACTCCGTTTTGTAACGTTAAAAACTTTTAAAGAAATAATCATTTAATAATACACTAATGCGTTTATACAACACAGAATAATACGGTAATTCCGGGAAACTTACCTTCACTCTGGACAAAATGAAGGCCAGTTCTTCGTTTGTAACGGTTGCTAGGTAACAGCGCGCGCGGGATTTGCTACACTATGTAAAGTACATGGGTGAGACGTGCGCGAGATGTTTAAATAATTAAGTGCACCTGCCGTCATTAAATACACGTTGTACACCGGATACGAATTATTTTGGTGTGAAATAACCTAGGAATAAAATGTGTAAGATATGTTTCCACGAGTTATGTCAGAATTCGGGACAACACGTATTTCACACACCCCTACAACGGATCATACCATTTTCTAATCGTTCTCATTACAAGTCTCTCAGTAAAAGTTTGCTCTTTGTGTTTTGTAGTTTGTCAGCCCATTTCTTTTTAAATGGAAAAGGACCATTATTGGACTCAGTACTGACTGAGCAGATATTATGTGTGTACAGTAGTGTGATTATTGTTTATAGGTTACTGTTCTCACCCCAGAAGCGATTATTTTCCAATAACATGTCCTCAAGTGTTTTATTACTCTTATTATACCACAGCAGTTTACCAGTGACACTTTTTTTTTATTATTACTAAACAAAACAAAACAAAAAAAAGAAAACCACAGCGAACTTTTTTAAAATCCGTGTTAATATTGTGGAATGTCCACGAAACAAGTTGGTTCCTGTTGTCACTCGCATTATAGCAGCTGTAACCAGTCTTTCCCTCAACTTTGTTTCCGGAAACTGAAAAGTCCCCTGAATTTCCGAAGACTTATTTTGTGTGTGTGAAAACTTTACTTCGTGACCGTGAGGAAGCACTGGCACTGGAGACTCCTTAGAGAAAACGCCACTAGTTACGCTAGTTACGTTTTTTTTTTTTCGTTTTTACTTTGTTTACATGTAACGTCTGACATACGAGTCTCTGAAGTAACACGTTGTTACTAGAACAAGTGTATTGATGATGATAATCCTGTGACCGGAAACTACCGTCAACGCCTTCTGACCGATCGCTATGAAGTAGCTATAATTTGATGTACGGGTAACTTCCTTCAACAATTTGGGCTAACAAGTAACCGGCAACAACTTGTCGTTGTACAAAACGAATCAAACGGTCAACTTCGTGGTAGAAGCGGCTTTGTGTTAGCCCGCCTCCACCTTGTTTACCTGATTATTTTCCTATAACGGCATACCCTATCGTGTTTTTTTTCTTTTTTTTAATCCATTACATAATATCCGTTATTTAAAAACAAAATTGCTTGTTTTGGAAAAAACAAAACAAATATATAAGACAAAACACTGGCCAATTGCAGATAAGAACTCAACCCACCAATCATGGCATCTGAGATTAAGCGAGGGAGGAGGTTTGGGAAACGCCCGAACAAACATTCCCATGGCACAGAGCCTGAATAGTCAGTGAAGTGAAATTAACACGTTTTTATTAATGGCTTTGAGGCTGAAAGAGCTCCACCCGAACGCCAAATCATTTCAGTTGGTTTCTCATTAGATTTCTGGCAACAACAAAATTCAGTCATTTATACTTCTGTACATGAGGCGTAGAAACATTTCTAGATGTATATGCATATGTGTATGGATATATAATAAAGGCACTCTATGTTGGCAGAGGAGATTCCTGCAGTGTAGCCTGCAGCAGATTCGGTGCACTGAACTATGCACTTGGGTGCAAGTGTTTGAACAGTTCTGACAGAAATGGGTGTGTCTGCATGTAGGTGTGTGTGTGTGTGTGTGTGTGTGTGTTTGTGTGTGTATGTATATATGAGTTAGTTCACACGTCATTGTCTCAAGCAGAACAGTACGACGGCACTGTGAAGACAAGGTAAGGTCGACCGTGACCTTTCATTCCCTTTTGTCTGCTTTTTAAAGAAGTGTACTGTTTCATGTAAAGGCATTGCATGCTGTGTTAACTTATAACATGTCGCGGGGTTCTTTTTATGTTATTTTACATCTAATAAACAATGAATAGTGTTAGTGCTTAAGGACTAACTCAAAGGGAGTTCCAAAGCATGCAAGCTTTGCAATATAACTGCACGAGCTAGTTCATTTATTCTGATTGGTCATTGTTGTTGTTGTTGTTGTTGTTTTTTGACGGCAGCATGGCAACAGTATGAAGTTCATTTCCTCCCAAAATTACTGAAAGTTTTGTTATTAAATTCAATATAAGAATAATAGGAATCCTTATTGCTATTCTTTGACATTTGTTTGAGATTTCTGTTTGCAAACATTGCCAATGTGCCTTCTGGGAATTCTTCATTTTTCTCAGTTGGCATGAAACCTAAAAGTGCCAGACTAAATTTTGACCCTTAGCCACGCCCACTCACTAAACTGTGCCATTTCCTCACAAGGTGGAGGAACAAACTGTCCGAAGCTGTAATCAGCACACCTTACAGTGAATAAACTGGGACCTGTCCTGATGAGTCCACTCCTCCATGCGGAACATTTTGGGCTTTTTTTGTTTTTAAATATTTGTTAATTTTGTGTTTCTGTGGTGATTTGCAAGAATGTTTGACTCATATGTAATATTTATTTTGAAACTGCGTCTTAATAAATATATTTTTTTGTTTTTCCAGCCATGTTCATTCTAATCTGCCGCTACAACCGCGTGTTCGCCTACCCCGGCGATGACGTCACGCTGTCCTCTCACCTCTCGCCCGAAACCAACGTGGTGTCCATGGAGATCCGATGGTTTCGGGGAATAGAATGCATTTACCTGTATAAAAACGGGCAGGTGAGCGTCGGGAAAGGCTATGAGGGCCGGGCGAGTCTGTTCACCCCGGAGCTGAAGAGAGGAAACGTGTCTCTGATCTTGAAATCCATCGCACCCATGGACACGGGAACCTACAGCTGCCAGGTGCTTACTGGCCACAACAAGGTGGAGAAGTCGATACATTTATATATGTCAGGTGAGTGATGGGATGCGTTTATGGTACATGCAACGGCAGTATGCCAATGGTTACCAGATTTGTACATTCAAACCACACTGTTCTGTACTGACACTGGAGACTCCTTCCATAAATGCTTAATAAACACTTCCTCATTCCACCATTTTAACATCAACCATACAAGTCCCTGTGTGAGTTGGTAAAATATTAGAATTAATATAAGCCATGCAGCTGAAAGCAGCGTCATAGAAAATTAGTCTGACCAATCAGATTCGAGAATTCAGTAGCACTGTGGCGTGTAACGCTACTTAATGTATCCTGTTTAAAACTGTATTTAGATTTGGTTTATTCGTTCAGCCTGTTTTTGTTTTTGTCTAGGAATGGAGCCACTTTCACCTGATAGAAGTAAGTTACCTTCTTATAATACGCTATAGTGTGAACTTAAGCTTGCTATGGTGATTATATTTAAGCAATAAGCATGTAATATATAATATAGTAACAAATAGGAAGTGGTTTGGGAATCGCCATAACTAGAATATGCCGATTTTTCTTAGATCACAGATAAGAAATGCAAATTCAAGCTACGTAGTGGTTAAAAAAAAAAGAAGCATTAAACAGCACGGGTTCATACACAATACGGCCGAAAGTTTGTCAACACCAGACCCTCACACCAATACGTGCTTGTTGAATATCTCGTTCCAGATTTAATCCCCCCTTTTCAGATTTAATCTCCACTTTTCAGATTTAATCTCCCCTTTTCAGATTTTGGAGCGTAGATGTGGGGATTTGCTCATTCAGCCACAAAAGCATTAGTGAGGAGGACGACGAGGCCTGGGGTGCGGGCGCGGTCAAAAATAGCTTAAACAAACTACAAACAAACTAACACTTTTAAAATAATAATATTTGCTGCATTTAAATTGGGATTTATATAACCTATAAACATTCAGTATATACATTGTCTCCTTATAGAAAACTTGTATACGTTGTTATTATAGAAACTATAATGTATTTAACATATATATATATATATATATATATATATATATATATATATATATATATATATATATATATACATACATACACACACACACACACACATACATATATACATATATATACACATGTATGTATGTGTGTGTGTATATATATATATATATATATATATATATATATATATATATATATATATATATATATAAAAATACAGCTACAAAGATGTGAGATTTGTGAGGTTGGGTTGATAGTGTAATCAAGCCTAAATTGTTTGCGGATCCTCAGCAGGACTGAAGCTCACGGAACAGGAGAGCGTGGACATGGACGAATCTGTCCTCATACTTGGTGAGTACTCAACTGATCTGGTGGAGTACACCTTTCTTGAATAAAAATTAATTCTGCTGAGAGGAACTGCTGATGAAGCAATAAAATTAACATATCGAAAGAAACGTTTTGGCGAAAAATCCATATGTAGGCGATCAACACGACTTTTTAAAATTTTATTTTGTTTTTAATGTATTTTCAACCTTAGAGTTGAAGAAATTATTGCAGCAACGGGAAAAAGAGCTTCAAGATAAAACCCGAGAGCTGGAAACCACAACTGAAATGCTGAGGACAAAGTCGAGTCTCCTGCTGTACACAGACATGGACCTGGAGAACATGAGCAAACTGGCAAATCAGAAAGAGGAACATTTAAAGAGCATGGTGAGCGAGCTGGAAACGTGCAAGAGGCAACTGGAGATGCTGGGGCAGAAACTGCAGGAGAAGAATGCACAGGTCGAGGAGCTTCGAGCCATCCTGCAGGACAAAGAGCGAGAACTGGAGGAGGAAAAGAAACATCTAGGGGAAGGTGAAGAACAGCAGATTACAGGTGAACTTTATTAGGTAAACCTGTCAGATTAAACGCTATTGTCGCTTTAAGTCGAGTCAAGCCAGGTGGGTTTTTATTGTCATTCCTCTATCTAGCTTGTGTTCATTGGAACGAAATGTTGTTTCTCCGCAGGACAATAAATACACAGAACAACAGATACACACGACAATAAATACACAAAACATGGGCTGTGATCTGTAAACTATTTTGTAGTTTAGCATCAACATTGGCCGCAAAAACGAGTTCCATAACAAAAAGTGACTGAGTCATACTGGGACAGGTGTTTGACTGGCCCAGGTGAGCAGTGGGAGGCAGCAGAGTGTTGAGTAATCGGACCGCCTCAGGGAAGAAACTGTTGCGGAGTCTGCTGGTGGTGGCACAGATGCTCCTGTACCTTCTGCCTGAATGAAGATTTTGAAGAAAAACAATTGCTAGCGTCTTAAGGCATTATTGATGAGTCATACTCAAAACGGCCATATTTAACGTCATTGATATTACTAATTAAAGATAATATACTGATTGCTCAAAAAACTTTTGGATGTTATATATTGCTATAATCATTAGTAATAGTACTAATAACTGGGACAAAAAGTTGATGGTGAGTGAGTTCTTTGACTGGATTTTCTCCATTTATAATAAAAGCATTGTTGCTGTGTCTGCATTTCTATCCAAGCATGTCAAAACGTGTCGGCTGTGCCTTTAAACACACTTGACCCGACTCAGACAGGCTTTTAAAAGTATCTGCAGCCAGTTACACAAGTTCAGTTATAAGTCAGGCTGCAAAGTCTATCCCAAAACTTCAGATAGTTATACTTCACCCCTCCAAATGGGCAGGATAAGTGTGTTTAATGTGTTGCGCCGTGTTGTGTACATTAGGGTTAGGCTTATAGCAGGAGTTGGATCAGATCCAGCTTGTTTTTCCTGTACTATCTTGTCAGAGTGTACCACACCCCCTACTCAATCATCAGATCTATGGCTCCATACCACCAGCGTGGTTGAGTAATTTTCTCCAACCATACTGGGCTTGGCTGACCAACTCGAAACTAGCTGTGATGTTGACTATTAGTGCTAAGTCACAAACTCATTACAACCTCTCTGAAAGGGGCACGATTCCCTAAGAGTCTGGCATAGAATCCCTACATTGTACTATTGATACTATGGCATGAGCTCTCATTTTGTTCATCGATCTCTTGATCTTGTGACATTCCATGAAGATAAGTGCCCGACAATGCTATTTGGACCGGCTGGTGGCCATGTGATTTTCAGACCAAGTGGGTGAAGAAACGCACAAGGGTATCCCTTGAATTAGCAGTGGCTGGCCTACTGGTTAATGGATGTCATCACCACATTGTGCTAGACACCCAGCTCCGCCCTTGATGAACAATTCTACGAGGAGCATCTCCTCTTCATGGGCATTACTTAGAAGCATAAAACTCCGGGATGTCTGTGGTGTTGCTACCAGGGCATCACCATGCACTTTCAACAGGTTCTACAAGGCTCACAAGTGGTAGGAGTGTGGAATTCGCCATCTTTCCAGTCATGATGTTATTGCATAGGTTATCTGAGTGATTCTTGGTGGTTAGGAGTGGTGAAATAGAAGGCTAATTACATATCTAAACAGTGGTTATTTGAATCCTGGATAAACACCAGGGGACCTTGTGATTCAGCACTAGTGCCAATGTGGAAAGACCTTGACAAAATGGTTCCAGGAAAAGATTACTGTAGGCATTATTTACTGCAACTACTGCATCATATGTACATTTGGTAGACGCCCTTATCCAAGGTGACTTGCATGTGTTCCATTTATACAACTGAGCAGTTGAAGGTTAAGGGTCTTTCTCAAGGTCCCAGCAGTGGCAGCTTGCTGGTGCTGGGATTTGAACTCAGGACCTTCCCTTCAGAAGTCCAATGACTACTGAGCTTGGAAAGATGTTGGTTTCCACACTCGTATCACTTGGGAAGGGCGATGTTCACCTTGTAGAACCTGCTGAAAGTGCACGGTGATGCCCTGGTGGCAGCACCACATCACTTCCTACCTTTGTTGAAGGCCTCGGCATGTGCGCTCAAATGGTGAAGAGTGATCCAAACCTTCCCTGGTAGTAAACTAGGGCATTGCTAGCGACTTCAAATGCAGCGCACCACATTTTCCTGTACTCTTGCCTGAAAATCCAGCCTAATTATCTTTTTCTGCTTGCAAATCCTCAGAGGGACTGAAGAACACCACACAAGACACCACAGACACGGAGGAATCCCTCCACTTACTTGGTGAGCATGCAACTGATCTGAGCAGGACAAGTTTTTATTATTATTATTATTATTATTATTATTATTATTACTACTATTACTACTACATCTGTAAGCCATAATTAAAGTAGTGTATATTTTCGGTCATTTGAAGAGTTGAAGAACCTATTGCAGAACAAGGAAAAAGAACTTGAAGATAAAACAAAGCAGCTGGAGAGCGCAATAGGAGAGTTGACAAGGATGACAAAGCTGCTGCAAGATAGAGAGACGGATGTGGAGAATTTAGCACAAGAGCGAGACGAACATGTGAAGAACATGACCGGTGAGATGGAAATGTGTTTAAGGGAACTGGAGACCCTGGGACAGAAACTGCAGGAGAAGAACGCACAGGTCCAGGAGCTTCGAGTCATTTTAAAAGACAAAGAGCGGGAACTGGAGGAGGAAAAGAAACACCAAGGAGAAAGAGAACGTGTGATTACAGGTGAAATCACTTAACTATAAACTCTCACATCCCAGATGTGTCCTTTAATTAGTGTTATAAAAAATATTCCAGAATCGCTGATGCACATCAGTCTTTAATACGATTCTAGCTTCAGGACATTTCAGTTTGGCTTGGTTAACTGGAATGTGTTTTCGTAACCACCCCGTTCTGCATGATTGCTTGCAGCAAATGTTTCTCACGGGCCGTTCGTCTTCGAACTCCTGGAGAAGAGCGATGACATGCTGAGCAAAATGTACCAAAACCCGGAGGAGCAGCTGGAAGAGCTGAAGAGCTGGCTTTACGTAAAGAGAGAGGAGAGAAGACTGAGAGAAGAGGAGGAGAGGACGCAAATTCTTGAAAAAGAGTTTCTCGATTACATCTCGGCGGTGAAAGAACTGATCGGAAAGAAACACGAGAAGAACGTGGCTTTGGCGAAGATGCTGGCTGTGCTTCAGGATAAGCTAGAGGTTGCAGAGACGGATGAGGAAAGGGAGGCGCTAGAGCTGCAGTTGAAGGAAGCTTTAGAAATGCAGACGCAAGGTGAGGAACAGATAGAAAGACTGACCGAAGGCATAGAGGAAAAGAGGAGAGGAATCGAGGAGAAGCACACACATGAGATAGAGAAGATCAGGGAGAAATACAGCACCGTGTCGAAGACTGACACGGAAACAAATATCCTGAAAATCATCCTCCCTGACGTCCAGGCGTACTTTCAGAACATAGCCGTGAACATGCAGAGAACTTTACACGCACAAAGACAGATCATAACCAACAAGATCGCTGAAGAAAGACAAACCCCAGATCACACAGACGTAGACGGAGTGGAAATGAGTGTTGAGAAGAAGATCCTGGAAAACCAAACCGACGGTCCAGTCGAGGAACGGACAGAACTGGAAGTCGAGATGTCGAGATCTATTAAGAATAGCCCAGAAGTAAACAATAACTGTGCAGGGACACTCGTGCAGGAAGTTGCGGAAGTAGAAGCAGAGCTACGTGCAGCCAGAGAACCGAACGGTTTCAACAGTGAGGATCCAGATTCGGAAGACGAGAGCGACAAAATGGCGAACAGCGTGATCATTGGAGAGGGAGAAATAGAAGCAGGGATAGAAGAAGAAGAAGAAGAGCAGGAGGAGGTGAGGGAAGTGAACGAGCACAGTGAAACAGGTGAAGAAGACGTGATTTACACCCAGTAGACTTTCAGGCGCTAATCGCAGTCCTGGAACTGATCTTTTTTTTTTCCACATAGTATTAGGAGTATGCCAAAGTGACATTTTCTTATGATGAGTTCCTAACTAATATTTTCTCTCCGTGTTCTGGCAGTTTCCATTTGCTAGCTCCGTCTCTCCGATTGCACGACAGCTACCAAAATTGTTGTGTGTGGTCTCTATGTGAAAACAGCTTTTCAAACTGCTGCCAGTGCAATCTCACAGGGTCACAACCCAGCGAACTCGGTTAACTAACCCAACCAGCAAGTGATACAGTGAGATGATGTTAGCTAACAAAGTCGAATCAAGGAAACAGTAGTGTGTGTGTTTACAGGGTGTTCAGCATGAGCAGATTGTGGAGGAGAATCCTGGGATGAGCGAAAGGACCGTCTTTATGATTTACAGCATGTACAAATCTACAGTTATAGATGTGAGATTATTCACTGATGCAAGAGTGAGGACTTGGGAATAAATAGTTTTTTTAGGGACCAGCCACAGCAGCAGGTGAGTCACAAGTATAGAAATTCCAAGCGGTAGCAAAGGCGTAGGGTATCAGGATGGTGCTGTTTATCTAATAATAAATGCCATGGTGGTAAATATGATTCTGCAGTCTTGTATTTGGGGGGGCAAACGGCTCGGTTTTATTTTAAATAGTTTTGTACATACAAGTTATTTCAACTGACGTTTCAAATGCCTGCATTGTTCTTTGATTAAAATGACATCACGATCACATTTTTTTTTTTAGGGTAAACTCCATGTCATTCAATTAAAATACTGCAATATGGAAGTACTAAAGATTCTCCAGGATCCCTGTATCACCCCTGAGACGCTGGTTCTGCGGCGTGGTCAATGGGATAGTTGGTCTTCCTGGAAAAAAAAAAATTGGGAGAAAAAAAAAAAAGATGAGTGGGTGTGGCTTTGCCAGAATTTCCGATGTTAACTCCTGAAGTGTTCTATTTATACCACAGCAATTTCCCAATGATTAGTCCCACCCCCCCCCATCAGTCATATAAACACATTGTTAAAACAAGTTCTTGTTATCACTTACACTATAGCAGCTATAAATACCAAAATCGTCAAAATAGTGTCTCTTCACGCAAAACTTCACCATATCAATAACATTCACATATTTTTTTTTATTTTTTATTATCTGTTTATATGGAGCATCTGCTGTTTCTCGGTAACATGACAAGCTGTATTTGTTCCTGAAGAGAAAGAAAAACACGAAGGCTGATGAGGGAACGACTGTTCGTAGCCGTTACGATGTAAGCGAAATAAAACAAGTCATTTTAACGTTAAAAGTAACTAGAAACGGATAAAAAGGATGACGCGCCGGTCTTTTTATCCTTCGAAAATTGCAGTTGTATAATAGGAATAAAACACTATTGGCGTGCATCAAATCAATAACGTGTCTCACCAGTGTCCGTTTCGTACGAGACGTTGTGTTGGTGGAGGAGAGAACGCAGCCGCTCGATTTCAGCACGCTGCTTCTCGAACTCCTGCTGACACACACATCCTTATAATATACTCTCACACTCACACACAGTGTTTTTTAAGCACGTACTATACAACTCCCGCGCACTCTTACCTGTGTGCACTGTTCCAGATTGTGATGTTTAAGACTCGGCGTGTCTTGTTCCTGTTTAAGCGCCTGATTGGCTCGTTTCAGAAACCCGGCCTCTTCAAACACATCCCTCAGCATCTTCTTGTAGCCCTAAACACAAACACAGGACATAAAAACATGAACATGTCTTGTTTGACTTTAGATATAGAGTGAGTGTGTGTGTGTGTGTGTGTGTGTGTGTGTGTGTGTGTGTGTGTGTGTGTGTGTGTGTGGTGGTCACCTGTTCAGTGAGGAGATCTTCATATCGAGCCTGTTCAATCTCATCCCATTCTTTCTGCAGTTTCTCACTCAGCACTGGGTACACTGCACACACACACATACGTAGTGGTGCTTGAAAGTTTGTGAACCCTTTAGAATTTTCTAGATATTTCTCCATAAATGACCTAAATCAACATCAGATTGTCACACAAGTCCTAAAAGTAGACAAAGAGAACCCGATTAAACAAACGAGACAAAAATAATTATACTTGGTCGTTTATTTATTGAGGAAAACTATCCAATATTAGATATCTATGAGTGGCAAAAGTATATGAACCTTTGCGTTCAGTATCTGCTGTGACCCCCTTGTGCAGCAATAACTGCAGATAAACGTTTGGGGTAACTGTTGATCAGTCTTGCACATCGGCTTGGAGGAATTTTTAACCCGTTCCTCAGTACAGAACAGCTTCAGCTCTGGGATGTTGGTGTGTTTCCTCACATGAACTGCTCGCTTCAGGTCCTTCCACAACATTTCTATTCGATTAAGATCAGGACTTTGACTTGGCCATTACAAAACATTAACTGTATTCTTCTTTAACCGTTCTTTGGTAGAGCGACTCGTGTGTTTACCGTCGTTGTCTTGCTCCATGACCCACTTTCTCTTGAGATTCAGATCAGGGACAGATGTTCTGACATTTTCCTTTAGAATTCGCTGCTGTAATTGAGAATTCATTGTTCCATCAATGATGGTGAATCGTCCTGGTCCAGATGCAGTACAACAGGCCCAAACCATGATACTACCACCACCATGTTTCACAGATGGGATAAGGATCTTATGCTGAAAATCTGATGTTGTTTTTGGTCATATTTATGCAGACGTATAGAAAATTCGAAAGGGTTCACAAACTTTAAAGCACCACTGTACACACTATACAACATCTGCATGCAACATTATACAGAGGCTATACTACAGCACTGTTGTAAGGAGATGTAAGCAACACCATTAAGTATTTTATTCCCTAATGAATATAATGAAAAAAAATCCACACACATACACACACTTACCCAGGAGGGAGTGTGCGTGACAGACGAGGGGCGTCTCGAATGTCAGAAAGTACACACACGTCTGTGGCTCAGACACTCGGGCTAGCTTACTGCTGTTCCCACACGTGAAAAAGACCTAAATCAAACGTTAGATCGTTTAAACATTTTAAATCTTCGATGAAGTGAAGGTGCATGAACATGGCGGACGTTTTGTGTGCCGCTATCTGATTACAAACTAAACTGAGCCTGTGTTCAGTTTGCTTTGGCGAAACATGGCGCCTCATCGGCGTGAGGTTTTAAACGTCTGTAGTCAGACCAATTTCCGCACACACCTTGGTCTGTCTGTTCTTGCTCCCACAGGCGTCTCCTTCTCTCATCCACATCGCCGTGAAGGTGTTATTCTCAATCTCCCACTCCTGCCAGACCCTACACACACACAAATGATTATTTTAACTGTTATTAGTAACAAATTCTGAATATTTGACTTTGCTAAATAGATCATTAGTTGATCGCGTGTACCCGAGTATCCCACTGTAGGCGTTCCACCTGAAGCTCTGCTCGTGCTGCGTCACGTTATGAAACGGACAGAAGTCGTACTTGTACCTAACAAAGGGTGAAAAACACGTAAATACACAACGCCATGGCGATTTGACCAGAGTCGTAAACGTCGGAACATTACTGACATGGACTCTGTGTAGCTGAAGCATTTTCCTGCCAGTCGGTAGAGATGAGGAGGACCAGAGACCGGAGACGGAGTGACTCTGGCCTGCAGCTGGCTGCCCGGTGAGAGCAGGTGATTATTCAACCTGAGAGCAAGAGATACAGATGTACAACAAGTCATGGCGTTTTACATTTATATAAATATATACACACACACATCATCCGCATAATTTCCAATACTTTCGGAGACCAGTGTTACACAGGATAGTCTTTATGATGACAGCACCAGCACTTAAATCTTTAGGGTATCCATGTGGGGCCCATCCACAGCTTATCACATACCTTTGAATGCATTTGGATAACCGGTCACGTGATTAGACGTGTTCAAATCCTGAAAATCTTGAGCAATGTTTGTGCCATAGATATTAAATATACTATAATGCTTATTTATGCAATATCAACTCACCCGAATGTATTCGGCTCCTCTACAATTTTCATCTTCCCACCCAATACAAGTGCCACTGGAACAACGTGTTTATTATTATTATTATTATTATTATTATTATTATTATTACTATTATTATTATTATTATTTACAAGACCCAATAGATAAACACTAGACATGTAACCGCTATAAAATATAATTACAGAGGACTTACCGAGGCATGCCAGCAACGGCAAATGCTGTCTAATAAATACTTCAATCATAACTGCCGGAATGTAATTTGTTTTGAGTGGAAAAAGTCGCACGATTTAAAGGACTTCCGTATTTGTTTCCTCAAGCGCCGCCATCTTGCCACTGTCTTGATCACGTGACCATAAGGTGCATCCGTTATTTGGTTGTTGAAACGTTGAACAGTGTTGTGGAGTTTCATTCAACCGAAGTGAACATAGTGGGGATCTATTTTTCCAGAATTCTTACTCAGGAGAGTTTAAACTGAACTGAATTATTATAATTTTTAAAAATCTTCTTCCTAACTCTACCCCTACTGGAGTACATAATATAAGTATTAACTAAAAGTAAATTTGTATTGGGGGAAGGGGCAACATTTTCTACAGTCGATCACTGAACTCGTCGTTTCCATTACAATGATTAAAAAACTGTTAGGATTTAATAAGCACAAGTCAGAATCTCGTGTATGAAAATTATAACGAGTAACCGAACGGGGATTTGTGTGCAACTCGAAAACACGTCTTAACGCAAAAATCCGATAACACGTGAAGGGAGCATCACTTGTTACACAGGTTTACGGCAGCTCCGAATTGAATGCTGCTTTGTTACAGACATTTCAAAATTGATTAGTTTTCCCCATTATAATTAAGAATAAAAATTATAAATAATAATAATAATATGATAAGGCGCTGCTTGTGTTTTTATATTGCGTTTCAAATGAATTTTTGTAACTTCACAGAGCGACGCCGGATTTTGAAGACCAATCAGAAGCCTGGCTCACATCCGGGCATTCTGGCTGTGAAGCGTCTGGGAAAGTCGCTTGTTAGCATGTTAGCACGTTACGTCACGTCGCTCAAAACTGTTAGCTGACATCTCTTGCGGTTTCTCAGCGTGTCAGCCGAGGCGAACATGAACGGGTTAGACGTGCTGCATATTCATTTCTTATTTAGAAATGTCAAACTATCCCCGTTAGCGTGTAATTAAGCCGTCGGAAAACGGTGTGAAAGTTTATTGATCTGTCTCGTGAAGTTAGTGTTAGCAATGGGGCGCAAAAAACCGTTTCAGAGCGAGCGACAAACCAGCAGAGGCAAAGACAAGCGACACAAAATGAAAGGAAAGTCTTTGGAAACGTTCACGGAAGAAATGCAGGAGTTTTTGGAAGGTGGGTGGTGAGATGAGATACGTGTCGAGTCACGTGTGTATCAGTGGGACCCGTCAGGTCTGCACGATATATCGCTTGTTAATCAGTATGACGATATCGGTCTTTGCGATAATACAGAGATCACAAGAAACCTCTTTTGACTTTGACGTTGATGGGATCTGAAAGCATTAAGTTTAAGCATTGACGTGAATGTGAAATAGCTTAAGAATGTAGTAAATATTAACACGTGTGTATTACAGCGCAGTGTAAAAGCACAGAGTCCGAGGATGCGGCGGCGGCGGCAGCGTCTGCGAAGTTTCCGTGCCCGCTGGCCATGTGGGAACTGGGTCACTGTGACCCGAAGCGCTGCACCGGACGCAAACTGGCCCGGAAAGGCCTGGTGCGCTGCCTCCGCCTCAACCAGCGTTTTAACGGCCTCGTCCTCAGTCCCATGGGCGTCAAATATGTTACACCCGCTGACAGGTGAGCTCTGGTGGAACTCGTGACTCGACTGGCGATGGTCCAGTCGCCGCTAGCGTGTTGTGTTTACTAGGCTGTGTTTTTTTCTGTGCTCATCAGGGAGATCGTGGCTGAGGGCGGTCTTGCGGTGATCGACTGCTCGTGGGCGAGGCTCGAGGACACGCCCTTCAGTAAGATGATTGGCTCACACCCGAGGCTGCTGCCTTATTTGGTGGCGGCCAATCCTGTGAACTATGGCAAGCCGTGCAAGCTGAGCTGCGTCGAGGCCTACGCGGCCACCTTCTGCATTGTAGGTAATCCGCACCCGGCCGTCAATCGAGTTATTTTCCTGGAGCAGCACGCCCCCGTTTTGTTTTGTTTCTTACGTCATGTTTTCTTACAAAACGTTCATTATTTGCGTCATACATAATATACCTTACGCTCACCTGTCAATCAAAGGAAAAGGAAGTGATGCTGATAAAGGCTAGAGTATGAGATTTAAACTCTAACATTGTGTGTGTGTGTTAGGATTTCAGGACCTGGCTGTGCTCCTGTTAAGGAAGTTTAAGTGGGGTTTGGGGTTCCTCGAGCTGAATAAAACGCTCCTGCAGCGCTACGCCACTTGCAAATCAGAGGAGGAGCTGCTCACGGTGGAGAAGGAGTACCTCACCTCCTCCCCCTCAGAGGAGGAAGAGTTAGGTGAGGCCTTTTTTTTAAAAATAGTGTAAACAGCACTTATTACATTTATTCAGGATTCTTCTAAGGAATTTGAGCAGTAAAATAAAGCACGGCAAAACAAAACATTTTTAAAAATGCAAGTTGTTTAATCTTGGGTTTTATTTTTGCGCGCGTGTGTGACTCAGATCCTTTTGACGTGGACTCGGGGAGAGAGTGTATGAACCTCAACAGACCACTCCGGTAGGAAGAAGCACTTCATAGAGATCAGTATATTACCCGAGAGTTTAATACACACTACTTGTTGAATGATTTAAAAAAAAATAATAATAATAATAATGAGGTGCCATTTCTTTTGTAATACTTGGTTCGTTTAACTTTTTTTACGTTTGAGTTTGTGGGCGACTACTTCTGTGTTTCATCTGCTGTCCTGAATGATGTGTGATTTATTTGCACTTTCAACTTTCTGTGCACGTAGAGAGGAAGAGGACGACACCGAAAGCAGCGAGGCAGAGACTTCTGAAGAAGACGACGAGCAGGAGGAGGAGGATGAAAAAGACGCTGCCGAAGATGAGAAAAAAGACAAGGAGAATATTGAAGACGAGTCGTGAAGAAATGCAAACATGTATTTGGTCTCAAAACGTCAGGGCTTGAGCAAAGATTCATTTTATCAGGGAAGGGTGGTTAGAAGGATAATAATAATAATAATAAGTAACAGGACGGTATAGCTGATAATAATAGAAGTTGCTCTTGTTCAGCCTAATGTGTTTGACAGATATGTAAATTAACTCCGAGACCCAGAGTTGGTCAAGAAAGGAAGAATTGTTTGTTACGGGGTGTGTTCATCCAGTCTGTGGTTCAATCCCTAATGGATAAAGCTCGTCTTGGTGTTCCTCTTATCACAAGAGCTCTTAAAAACCTGGAATCCTGTACTATAATTATGTATAATCTTCCTTTCTTAATGGAAAATAAATAACTATATGTGTGCAATCGCCCCATTGTTGATTATTTTTCCATAACAGCACGTCACAATCTTGTTCGTTCCTCTCTCTTATACCGCAAATACCGCATGTTTAATGTTGTGGAACATCTAAGAAACAAGTTATTGTTCTCGCGTGTTTATAGTGGGTATCACTTTCTCTTGGTTTTTCTCACATCGTGTGATGTTCTTGGACACGTCATGAGTGACGGAAACTTGGGGCCACTGGGGTCATTGGGTCTGTAATCATCAGACACCCTGTCCGACGCGACCGCTTACTTTCCCAGCCTTTTGTTGCCCACGTCCTGATTTTTTGAGACGTGTTGTGGCCATCAAATTCAAAATTACCTTTTTTTTTTTTTTTTTTTTACATTTTATTATTATTATTATTATTTTTAAATAAATGGTACATTTCCTCAAAAAAGGACACTTTTTTTCAGTGAATATATCGTCCACATCTCCTTGCGTGAGAGATGAGGAGCTTTGCGACAGTTTGCTTTTTGATGCGTTTTACAGAGCTGTGGGAAAATAAATCGAGGGAATGGTAATTTAAATAATAATATAGTATAAATTATGTAAGGAATAATGAAGGAAGAAACGCAATGAGGAGTTTGTTTACAGTGAACATTCTCTTCCGTGACATGACGTGTTGGTATGTCCCGCATTCTCTTTTGCGACACACTCAAAATATGTATGTTTTGGTTTATAGTGTATATATAGTGCATAGTGTATATATAATAAGTTAGCGAACTGAGACGCAGCACGTGTCTGGCCTGAGTGCGGTGTCTGTGATTGTTTCAGGAAACCTCCGTCGCAGATACCGTTAATAAGACAAAAAAAGAGACTTTCCTGTGTCTTTCATAGACTGGGATAATAAAGTTGTTTACATTGGACATTCCTTACAAAAAATGTTCAACAAACGTCTCCCTGCAGAAAAAAAAATCGTCACTACATCAGTTACACGTTAATTTATTCACACAATGTACTAGAATGTGCGCATTGATATAAACCTTGCAGCCGGAACTACTTTCCGAAAATGTATTCAACACGTTGTGACCAATCAGAATTGAGAATTCAACAGCGCTGTTTAATACGCGCTCAGCTGTTGTTGTGGTGTTGTCTTTTTTCTTTTTCTTTTTTACTTCCGCTAGAGGGCGCGCGCGAGCTCACCGTGTCCGCACCTCCGTGACTGCGGTAACGTTGTTGTGAAATGACGTCACGGCGGTGAAATGCAGGCGCAGTGGCGGCCATGACTGCGGGCTCTGTGATTATTTAATCCGGATTAAATACTGGCGGAAAACGTCCATGGCAAGAGCCACGAGTCAGATGGTGAGTATCAGGGCTGCGTTCCCGGCGCTGGCTCGAAGCCGCCGGTCCGCGCGGCACGCACCGCGCCCGCTTGATAACATTTCTCCTGCGGGGCCTTCGGTTCAACCGCGGCGGTGGCTAGGCAGTTTAGCCTGCTTTGGGGCTAACCTTGTCCGGTTTGTTATTTTATTCCGCATCCGTATTCCGAGTGTTCCGGTTTGTAGCGCCGTGATTGGCGGGCTCGCGGCACTTTCCTCGTCTGTCAACAAATCGGCGAGTAGCTCGTGTGTACGAATTTCTAAGGCAAGGAGGCGTGGTTTGGCGAAATACGGGTGCGAAATGAAAATTGTTGTAAAATACCAGCTAACATCTTTAGCATAATAGTTGTCCGTTAGCCGTGTTTGTTATAGTAGAGGGGCAGTGTTGTCGTTTTACTTGTGATAATAATTCATTTACGCCTTATATTAGTTATATGCTATTTAACGTCATGTTTTATTATTCGCCCAACTGTCAAGCCTTTTATATTGTATCCAGTGGGACGTCTAGCTCCCTAGCTAGGATGCTAACTGCGGCAGCTAGCTAAATAGCTAGCTAGGATGCTAACTTATGTTACATCTAACGATAACGTGAATCGCTCGTAAATATATTGAACACGTAGTGAGAACTCTCAGAGCTTTTTGTGTCGGTTGTCTAACGTTTATTTCGAGTCGGGGTTGCTAGCATTCGGAGTTAACGCCTTAACCCGGGCTCTGTGCTAGCTGGAGTAGCTAAGCCTAATTGACTTGACACACAAACAGATTAAACTTCAAAACGTCGTCATTTCGCCCGTCTCGGTTTTATGACGTCAGTGAAAAGACTGTTCGTGGTAAGTAGGTAGGTCGCTAGTTGGTTGGTTGGTTAGTTAGCTGTAGTGTCTGAGTTAGCGAGGCCTCTGGCTAATGAGTGGACTTTTGACTTGAAGTGCACTTCAAGCCATGTTTCACTGCTGCTCTGTGTGTGTGTCAATGTCAATAACATCGTGATGTAGCGAAACGCAGGACTTTTTTAAAATTTATTTGTATTTATAAATTTATTTTAATGTGTCTTGTGTTCACTTGCTATACTTAGCACCATCACTTTATAAAAAGAAAAGAGAGAGGAGAAGAGGACGAGTGTTTTCGACCTTCTGAGTCGGAATCGTAAGGAAATGTTTGGGAATCGTGAAAGCCCCACCCCGTGCACTGAGGTCCCCACAAACCCTGAATAAAACTCACAGCACAGTGTTTCAGTGTCAGAAGGACACTTTACACACCTTCACAAAGGTGTGTGTTTACACAAGGCTTCCAATAAACACAGCGTGTGAGGGTATATCGAGACAGGATTCCCGTTATCATTTACGCTGTGTCCGTCGCAAGTGGTTGTTCTGCACCATGTTTCCACTAATGTTGTGGAAAGTCTTCTCCTTTACCGACCTCTACTCCTCTACTCCACCCACCCCCCCCATCTTGAAGTTAATAAGAGTCCTCTATTGTGAAGATTTTCCCATCTTAGGATACCTGTTATGAAGCGCTGACACTGGAGACTCCTTCCGTAAATGTTTAATAACATCCATCAGGCATAGATTTTAGGAAGCATCCACCTTACAAGTCCCCGCGTAAGCTGCTACCATAGAAATGATAACGTATTAGAGCTGCTGTTACAGAAAACGAGCCACCTCCTGACCAATCAGAATCCAGAATTCAGGAGCGCCATAGTGGATACGGATAACGCCGTTAAAATAAAATATAATGTGGAAACCAAGTGTGATAAGACGTCGATTTTGATCCCGGAACCGAAATCGCGAAATTAAATTTGAAATGTTTGGTTAGCACTCTGAAAGTGATATCGCCCCGAAACTGTGGATCAGATCAGATTTGACTGACACAGCACCAGTCTTGCACTGACCCACGGGACTTAAAACCTTTGAGTTGCACGTAAGCTGCGAATGGAAGCTTGCAGACTCTCGCCGATAAAGCCATATTCGTGTGGTTATTCGTTGCTCCTATTTTCCACTTGTGAAGTCAGCGTTAAAAAACCTTCCTGCACAAGTGCAGCACCGATTCATCGCTAGCCTCATCTACTGTGGTGTCCTCATAACGTTCACTAACTGCTGAAAGTTATGTTTATAAAAGAAAAAACTACTTTCCCTCAGCCACTGAAACCTTCCTTAGATTAGTCCGTACAGGATTTCACTGAGTTTTTTTTTGTGATTATCATGGCCAAAAATGCTTGATTTTGCTGCGACTTTTTAATGCTTTTTTTCTTTCAGAAAACTAATTGAATTGTTGAAGTCACAGTTGCACGAAATTGTTTCGAACGGAGTGATGTTTGTCGGTAACCGAGACCTTTTAGCTGTACTCATGTTCGACGCACGTGAATCAAAGATTGCTTTCGCTGAATGCGCGTTGTTATGATGTCACATGATGCAGTAATGTTGAGAAAGCTCCTCCGGATATAAAGGAGTTCCCTTGATTTCATGTTAATTTGTGCAATAGCACAATCTTGTCAGGACCGTTGAACGATAAAAATGTAAAGTGAACAAGTCAGAAATTCGTGTATAAAATAGTTACAACGTTAAACGTCACGCTTTATACCACGGCACTGACAGATTCAAGATTCTGATTGGTCGGAAGGTGTTGATGATGAGTTTTCCCGCAACCTTAAATGTAACTACAAACGGTTTAATAAGTATGAAGTTGTTTATTTAAGGAATAAATAATTGTAATCGTTGGAATTTTGTTGTGGTGTAAGAGGAATTTGTGGGGAAAATAATCAACTTTGTGGTGGTACCAGCACCTCCTTAACGATTTGTTGATGGTTTATAACCACGCCTCCAAGTGTGTTGTTGATCTATCAGTAGTCTGCTTTATTCTTAGCGTAACTCGTACATCTCATCTGATCTCGGCTTGGCTCAGACGGTACCTGTGCAAGAACGGGAATCTCGTGCAGTGGAAATGGTGAAAACGTAATGATGATACGGATTATTTATCAAACGCTCGGATTATTGACTTTACGTTTTTGTTTGTTTGTGTAGTATGATGTCGTACCCCTCCACTCCTCTGGTCTCTGCCCGTGTCCATCCATGGTAAGAGGTCAGCAGGAAGCACCCCATCGCCACGGCAACAGCATGGAGGGCCAGGCCCCGCCCCCTCAGCTGACTCAGACACGCAAGAAGAGACCTGAGGATTTCAAATTCGGCAAGATCCTGGGAGAGGGCTCCTTCTCTACGGTATGTCCAAATGCATTCATATTTCTAAAAAAAAAAAAAAAAAGCCCTGCAGATGTTCGGATCAGCCTCCAGTCCTTGTTTTCCATCGTTGGGTTATGTTAGCTTATGGTAGCTCGCTATCTAGTGTTAGCGGTGAAATTATGAACGTGTATGAATATGAGGTCAAAATCCTTTGGTACGTCATGAGACCTTAGCAGATCTGTGAAATTAAATGACGGCGATTTCCTTCTTACTAATTGCAGAATTCCATATATGGACTCAAAAACACGCCCACATTCGAAATGCTCAGAATTGAGGAGACATGATCGCCTAACTTAAAACATCGCTTGTTGTAGACGTGTTGTACATCAAATTCTTCTTACAGGTTTGGGAAAGACTTTAGTAACTTGTTTGATTTACATTTATGTCAGAATAGACTGTCATTAGTCATTTTTTAGATTCTGTTTTCATAAAAAAAAAAACTACTACAAAAATAAACAGTACTGATTGTACCATTAAAACTGTACTGTACTTTTTAAAAGAAATAAATAGTAAAGTAAATAAAAGAGAGACATCCAAACGGAACCAAAAAGTAACACTCCAAATAACAAATAAAAATGGAGTTGTCCAAAATTAATTTAAAAAAACACTTCAAATAATACAACAAAATCTGTCAGCAATGGTTTTTATTTCGCCTCTAGAGGCCGCTCTCATGAGGGCCTCAAACACACACATGTCCACTCTTAGAAATCACCTGCTCTCCTTTCTTACTCATCCCCGCCCACATACCTACCCACTCGTTCACTGCGTTATTAAGTGATAATGAAAAGCTCTTCTGTCTTCTCCCATAACAACAGCTTTGATGCTAATGGTGTGTGTGTGGGGAGGAGGGATGGATGGATGGATGGATGGATGGATGGATAAATAAATAAATAGATGGAGGGAAAGAAAACAAACCGTGAGTCTGGATAAAGGACTGGAACGGGCTTTTAATTTGGTGTTTGTCATCTTTCTGTGTCGTAGGTTGTCCTGGCGAAAGAACACTCAACGGGGAAGGAATATGCAAGTAAGGAAGTCTCATGTGTCCCCAATGTCATTATATATGTTAGCTTACAGTTAGCTACCAAAATACAAGAACAACAGGTGAACCATCAGTCAGCCAGACAACGTGGGTGCGCAAAGTACTGAAACTTTTGGTACCAGAGATTTGTAACTGTTTTTTGTTCCCCTCATGTCTGCAGCAAGAAATATGGACCATAACGCAGTTTTGTGATCAGGTTTTCTCAGCCACGTAAAACACCTAAGGAACATAACTTGGTTTAAAATTTTCATGGTGAAAGATACATGCTAAAGGTACAAAGGTGTACACTTGAGGGTACCACCCCAGCAACAAGGAGAAGTACAGTTTAGTGCTTCCAGATTGACACTGACCTGGCCGGAACAAATTATAATTAGGGGTGTGGCTACCAGTCATTCAGGCCCCACCCTCAAGTGCCATTTTAACAGTAGCTTGATATCTATTGTAATCAGTTACCAAAAAAAATCCCACTGGAACTGTTTTCCATTTTACAGTACGTGCTTATAGCATGAGTAGTCCAAATGTTGAGAAGATGGAAAAAAGTGTGTGTGTGTGTGTGTGTGTGTATTAGCACCCTTTGGAAACATAATGTCTAGTCATGCAGACCCCAAGCCTTTTCCTGAGATGTGTAATATGCATTCTGTGTGTGTGTGTGTGTGTGTGTGTGCAGTTAAGATCCTGGAGAAGCGCCACATCATGAAGGAGAACAAGGCGCAGTACGTGAAGAGAGAGAGGGACGTGATGTCCAACCTGGATCACCCATTTTTCGTCAAATTATACTTTACCTTCCAGGATGAGGAGAAGCTCTGTATCCTTGATGCTTTTCTCCCATAGACAGCTCTCTGGTCTACATGTTGGCTTATCTCTTTTAACAACAAATGCACAGTCACATGTTCCAATACTTTTGCTCACCTACAACTTGGGTGGTCTGATACAAAACGCACTGGGTTCTAGCACGTCTGCATAGAAAATATCAGGGAATAAGTGTTCAGTCTACAGCCAAATAAAAAAAATGGCCTTGCCACTCCAATAGTTTCAGAGGGGACTATATCTACCTCGTCACTCAGGAGCTGTGTGGTAGATTCTGTCGAGCGTATTGTGTGAGATCACAGAAATCCAGAAACATTGTCTGCTAATTGAGACAAATAAAATGGACCTTTTTACAAACCGTGGCTTGTGTCCTAAAATGTTTCCTGAGCACTACGCAGATTTCGGTCTGAGCTACGCTAAGAACGGCGAGTTGTTAAAGTACATCCGCAAGATCGGTTCCTTCGACGAGACCTGCACACGGTTCTACTCGGCCGAGATCGTCTGCGCGCTTGAGTACCTGCACCAGAAAGGCATCATTCACAGGTTGGGCTCGTGAGCTACGGTTCTAAAGCACGTTCCAAACACAAGGACACGCTTATCACGCTAGATAGTTACATCGTAATGTTCATTTAAATCACTTTTTTTTTTTGGTCAGCTTGATTAACTGATGTTTGTGTACGTAACTTACCTGACGTGTGTGTGTGTGTGTGTGTGTTCCTGCAGAGACCTGAAGCCAGAGAACATTTTGCTCAGTGAAGACATGCACATTCAGATCACAGACTTCGGCACAGCCAAACAGCTTTCCTCTGACAGCAGGCAGGGTAAGACACACACACACACACACACACACACACACACACACACACACGCACGCATACACACACAGAGGTTAGTACTCAATAAAAACCTGAACAAATAAGCTATTAATCATGTTTAAAGGTCATTCAATTTAGCTTGGTTTACATGATTATTCTAGCATCAGTTAGATTTTTATTTATGAAAAGGAGACGTCATGGTTTTTTGTTTGTTTGATTTGCTTTTAAAACAGTTCTTGTTATATTCAGTGTTGTGGAACATCCACAAATGAAGTTGTTCTCATTTCCGTTATAGCAATTGCGTTACCAAGGCAACCACAAAGACAATTCACAGCTTTACCTCTGACTGCTACAAATCACGTTTTTTCAATGCACGTTGTTTGTTTACAGCTCGAGCGAATTCGTTTGTTGGTACGGCTCAGTACGTTTCCCCAGAGTTACTGACTGAGAAATCTGCCTGTAAGAGGTAAGCACTTATTTACAATATGGTTTCGCACACAGTGACGCTTATTATTATTATTATTATTATTATTATTATTATTATTATTATTATTTCACGACGTTTATGTTGACAATTCGCTTTGTTTCTTAAGTTCGGATCTCTGGGCGTTGGGCTGTATTATTTACCAGCTGGTTGCCGGGCTACCACCATTCAGAGCAGGGTGAGTGTATGCTTCCTGAATGCTAAACTGAATGCGAAGGCTTTTTCAAATCAAACATCCAAACTTTACACTTTTGTGTAACTATATTTTAGTGTAAGCAGTGGGACCAAACCTTGGTCTGTTCGAGTCCAGCCAGTTAAATTCAAAATAAAGGCCAATATGTTTCTCTCAGAAACACTGAAACACGCTGATGTTTGGGTGAGGTGTATTTTGGTGTAGATTCGACTGGTGTAGATTTGGGACTGACTGTTGCTTTTTCAGTCAGGGAATCAGCTCTTTTGGGAGTAGATCCCGAAAAAGAACCGATTCCAAAAAGAGTTGATTCCCTGTCTCAAAAGTAAGAGTGAGGTCTCGAAGCTTTGGGGTTATTTTTTTTTTTTTTAGATTGACTTCAAGCTCCGTCAGAACTTACACAGTATAAGTTCATCAGTTCACTGTCCTGCTTTTGGTTCATGTCGAAGGAGCTTGGAGTCGATCCCCCCCTTTCCGCCCCGCCAAAAAAAAAAAGAGAAAGAGTCGATTGTCAAAAAGGAACTGACGTAAAAACTTTGAGATCGACTCTTACTTTTCAGTCAGAATTGACTCATTTTGGAATCGATTCCTTATTTGGGATTGACTCAAATGGCAAACCACAAACTCGCCGATTCGAATTCAAATCGTTTTGCTACTCTTTGCGTGAAGTGATGTAGCGTGAACCGCAGCGAGCTTCAGAATATAGGCCAAATATACGACAATGAAATTCGTCGCTAGCTGTTTTTATTATCCTGAGATTTTGGCTAATTCCACTGAAACGAACGGAATTGAATATCCTCTTTTCTCTTACAGGAACGAGTATCTTATATTCCAGAAGATTATTAAATTAGAGTACGAGTTTCCTGAGAAATTCTTCCCCAAAGCCAAGAATCTAGTGGAACAGCTTCTGGTGAGTGTCCTGGGTTTATTTTATTTATGTTTTTGCCACACATAGAACCTTGACATACCTTGAGAAAGGACGTATTGCAGCATTGAGAGAAATGTTCAAGAAACTAAAAACTTTGGAACTTTTGTGGAAATGTTTTTATTTATTTTGTTATTAATATGGGGATTTCTGAGGCAGGAATGTGTGTATGAATTCCTGCATAAGGCCCAAAGCTGAAATATTTGTACTTTCTTTGATACTAACTCTCTTACACTGTATTTATTTATTTATTTTTATTTATTTATTTATTGTAAAATGTGACAGTTTTTGGATCCTTGCAAGCGGATTGGCTGTGAGGAAATGGGCGGATACGAGCCGCTGAAATCCCACCCTTTCTTTGAGACGATCAGCTGGGACGACTTGCACCTGCAGACTCCGCCCAAGCTTACGCCCTACCTGCCCGCCATGTCTGAGGATGATGAGGACTGCTACGGGAATGTAAACACACACACACACACACACACACACACACACACACACCCCTATATAACTAAAACTTTACCGGACCAATGTCTAATAATTTACATATTGTCTCTCTCTCTCTCTCACTTCTCTCTCTCTCTCTCTCTCAGTACGATGACCTCTTAAGCCAGTTCAGCAGCATGCAGGTGGCACAGCCCGGCCCTTCGCCCTCGTTGTCCGAACCGTCAGAAAGACCACTTCCTGTCTGTAACCCCGCCCCCAGCGTGGATCAGTTCATACATGTTCATGAGCTGGACAGCAACAGCATGGAGCTAGACCTGCAGTTCAGCGAAGAGGAGAAGCGCCTCCTGCTGGACAAGCAAAGTGCTGCAAACCCATGGTACAGACAGACACACACACATCAAACATGCAAGCACACATACTGTGTAATTTGTCAGTGTATACACTATAAATATTTTAGAGAAGCTTCACTAGTGTATGTGTGTGTGTATGTGATTTGCAGGCACCAGTTTGTGGAGAATAACCTTATCCTGAAGATGGGGCCAGTCGACAAGCGTAAGGTGAGGTCCAAATCTGCTTTTGTGACATAAAGAGGAGTGTGTAGTGGTAATGTAGTGTGTCTGACATGATGATTAGAGATGATGTAAAGGTGTGTGTGTGTGTAGGGTCTGTTTGCCCGGCGCAGGCAGCTGCTCCTGACTGAAGGTCCTCACCTGTACTATGTTGACCCGGTGAATAAGGTGCTGAAGGGGGAGATCCCCTGGTCACCGGAGCTGCGGCCAGAAGCCAAGAACTTCAAAACCTTCTTCGTTCACACGGTGACACACACACACACACACACACTGTCATTTTTCTTTAGATTTCTTTTTTTCTCACTTTGTTTTTTGCTTTCTTTCTCTCGTTCACCTTGTCTTTCTTTCTTTCTTTCTTTCTTTCTCTCTCGTCCACCTTTTTTTCTTTCACCTTCTCTTTCTTTATTTCATTCTCGTTCACCTTCTTTCTTTCTCTCGTTCACCTTCTTTCTCCCCTTCTTTCGTTCTGTCTTACTCTTTTTCTCTTTCCTATTCTCTGTTTGTCTCCCTCCTCTTTATTTCTCTCATTCTGTCTTTATTTCCTATGCTTTCCTTCTTTCTTTCATCCTGTCCTTTTCTTTCTTACCCTCTCATTTTCTCTTTCATTCTTTCTACTTTTTCATCTTTCTTTTGTTCTCTCTTGCTCTCTTTCTGTCACTCTCCTTTCTTGCTCCCCATTTTTATTTCTCTCTCTCTCTCTCATATTCTCTCATTGCAGTAGCCTGTAGAATGATTTCTTTTCTCATCATGACTTTAAAAATGTTTCAGCCGAACCGGACGTACTACCTGATGGACCCGAGTGGCAACGCTGACAAATGGTGCAAGAAGATCCAAGAAGTGTGGAGGAAGATCTACCACAAACACCAGAACCCCAGCGTATAGGAGCTTTTTCCCCTACGGCCACGCCCCCCACCCCTCAGCACCCCTTCGACCAATCACAGAACAGGCACACCTCCACCGCTTTCTCGCTGTTGCTCTTCGTCTGTCTCTTTTCTCTCTCTGGATCTTATTGCAGGGGGTGTGTCCTGTCTGTCTGTCTGTCTGTCTGTCTGTCTGATTGGTCTGCATATAGAGTTAAGGCGGGTCCTTTGCCCTGATTGGCCACAGTAGCTGGTCTAGCCGATCTGATTGGAGGATGTGGTGGTTTTGTGTTTTTTTTTTTGTTTGTTTTTTTTTTGTTTGTTGGTTTTTTTTTTTTCTCTCCCAAAATCCACAGAAAATACAAACCTGAACAAAACAACAAAAAAAGAGAGACAGGAAACCATTGCAATCATCACCTCACTGCAGAACTATGGGTAATGTAGTTCTCCTGAGGGTAATCCATCACCTACCCCCTCCTCCCACAAGGCCCTGAGCCAATAGTGCGACTGATTTTCAGTTCTTATTTTATTATTATTATTTTTTTTTTGCTTCAAATCATCTGCAATGGGAGTGTGTGTGTGTGTGTGTGTGTGTGTGTGTGTGTGTGTGTGCACGCCTAAGTGGAGACGTGAGTGTCTGGATATGATTGGATGCCTGAGAGTGTGTATGTGAGCACATGTAGTTCCTTCTTTAACTTGGGCGTTTTTAACAGGAAGGAGATGAACGTGTGTATGACTATGAGTGTGTATATATGTGTGTGTGTGTGTGTGTGTGTGTGTGTGTGTGTCTCCTCTTCCTGGTTGGTAACTGATGACTGTGATGTATAGTTGATGTAATAATGAACTTTGAGGCGAGTGCGGTGAGGCGAGGCGAGGCGACTCTTGGATCCGGGTTTTGTATTTTTATTCTTGTATAAGGTTATTTGGGCTCTTCTCCGTGCGGGGGCCCGACTACTCTGTGTTATTTAAATTCTAATATATGAGAATCATATTTGGATTGAAGTCACGTTCGAGGGCCTTGCTGTGTATGTTTTTTTTTTTGTTTGTTTGTTTTTTTTGTTTTTTAAATGTAAAGCCTTTGAATGTGAAGAATTATTGTAAACTATGATATTTTACAGCTTTTGGTTTTTTTTTTTCCATTCTTTTGTAGTTTTTTTTTTTGTTTGTTTTCTTCTTACTATATCATAAACATTTTCTATTTGCTCAGTGATCGACTCATATTCTGATAATTTAAAGCCTTTGCCATTCACGTTCACAGACCCGTCCCATGTGTGAGGGAGGGAGGGGTGTGTGTGTGTTTGCGCGTGTGTGTGAGCACGTGTGGGCGGAGCCTGCGTTTGTGTTTGGCGCTGTGTGTATTTTTCCTCGTCCAGCTCTCGAGCTCGATGCCACCTAGAACTGAAATAAAGCATGTAGGGGTTTAGGCCGACAGAAACTTGCCTCCTGTCTTTTTTCCCTCTCGAGGAACAGATTAAGGTCTGTCCTGTCTTATAGTAGTAATAACTGTAATTGAAATATTCTAACATAATCACTGACCTCACTGTTAGAAGTTCATTCTCAAGGTTTGAAATCTTCCCATCAAACTGGGTCCTGTTTCTAAGATTGATCTGGAATATTTTGGTCATTTTCAGGCCTGGGGATTAAAAAAAAAAGGTTGGATATTATGGATGATATCAGAAACACCCAACACTATGTTTCTTCACTAGTGCAGCATCCTCACTAATGGCTGATTTGTAACTTGAAAAAGAAAAATTATTTCCCATGACAACGTGTCTGTATACACGGCCGTGGTGCCAGATTGAGAATAATCCACCCGTTCAGCGTACACGCTGGATTTGTAGCTTCCTTTGATCATATCCAGTCAGGGGTCTCCTTTATCAAAGCGTGCGTAGACCAAGTTCTAAGAAACACCAGGACACATGAGACATTTGGTATTTCTCACACTTTCGTGTACTAAACAGACGTTGACAAATCCATATTCTAAATTGATGTGCTTCAATTTAATAGACGGCCATTCTCGTTTGCATAGATGGCAAACAACTTCCCATTTAAAAAAAAAAATGCTTAGTAGCCTGCTCGATGTGCTGCTTGTTACGGATGTAAGATTGGTGTCACAAGGTAGAGCAGAACAAAAAAGTTTATTTGCACGTTTATAAGTAGTAACTTATAAGTTACAACTTTTAAGTTGTTGTTGACTGTCTCGTAAATGTAACGTGTTGCAGTGTGAGAGACGTGAAGGAAAGGTAAGACGTGTTGTTATTTGAGCCGTCGTTTCTTTGGGAAACACCAGACCCGTCAAAAATCTCTCTCTTTAACTAAAAGCCTGACAGCCCACTATACAGTTTTTACTCCTCAGATTTGATTTAAGATCTTATGTGCTGGCTTTATACTAGCTTTATCAGGAGTATCTACTCAAACTCACCAGAGGCACTCTGATCTCTGCTTCATCCTTCCACGCCAAAGGTTCTGCACGAAAGCCAATTCACTGAAAGGGAAAGGACACTGGACATGAAACGATGCACATTTGTTTCTTGTAGTGCTTATTTTCACTTCATGGTATGTCTGACCAGTACAAATTTTCTCAGTTGTTCTCTTAGTGTAGTCTCTGTATTACTTTCACTGTTAAAAGTTGTAATGTTGCATTCATATATAAAGAAGTGAGCATTTTGAACTACTAGACAAGTCGGACCTCACTGCAGGACCTGGTGCCTTCAGAGGAAGGAACGAACTTACCTACAGGTGTTTGTCCTTCTCAAGGATGAGTGCTTAGAAAGACGAGCAGAGTCTTGAACTGTGACTCTCATAGTGAACCACATGCGTACCTACTCAATGAGCCACCAGAGCAGACAAGCACTGTGCTATGAGTCGTGGATGAGGAGGTTGTAGGATGTCAGATGCGGTCTGTCCATATTTAGGATAAACAGACTGCTCCTCGTGAAGCTCCATGGTTTTGTGGGAAAGTGTTTGTCTCTTGTTGCTGAGCTCAGTGGTTCAAGTCTCGCTGTCTTTTATTTTCCCTCAATCATCAAGACTGTGAAAGATAAATGCACAAAAATAGTTGTGCTATCAGTCAGAAACTATGGCTCACTGTGTTGGTGAGGGTGTTTGTGTTAGTGGTACTGGAAATCAGGCATTGAACCCCAACAAGGGTGTTTCATTCATTCATCCAGGCAGCATCCAGGGCTCAGTGGTTTAATGTGTGTGGGGCTGAGATTCCTGGATCAAGTCCCAAGTTGTGAAGGAATGCAGGAGTTACTGTAGATGAAAAGTATGTTTTTAAAACATAAATGTGTATAATAGTAATGTGTAAAACATAATGTGTATTATAAGTAAGTAGCCAGAAATGAAAGTGTGCAGTGAAAGAAAGACAGTGATTAAGATCTTCCTTCCTGCAGGTTTCATCTCCAGATAAAATCGAACACCTGTTTTAGTTGATCAAGAACTTCTTAAGGCAATGATTAGATGGTCAGTGCACCATTCCGGTTGGAGATAAAAGTCTTCAGGAAGGTAGATCTCCAGAAACAGAGTTGCTGAGTAATGGTGTACGTGGCTGATATAGAAGAGCAAGTAAAGATAGTGATAGTGTGTGTATATTAAAGTAGGTAAATGAATGGAAGAAGAATAAAGTATATATATATATATATATATATATATATATATATATATATATATATATATAAATATATATAAATAAGCATAAAATTTTGTAATATAATAAATCTATATTACATATAGAAATATATAGAAATATATATTTAAAAATATAATAAATAAATACCCTGTCCAGGGTTTACCCCGCCTTGTGCCCGATGCCCGGGATTGGCTCCAGGTTCCCCTTCGACCCTGAAGAAGGAATAAGCGGTAGAAGATGGATGGATAATAAATAAATTATAATTAAAAGAATAATTTATATATATGAGAGAAGAGATAACCCAGAGTAGCATAACCACTCATTCCACCTCTCCAGGAGCCCAAGGTAGAACATACTGGCTTTCACTCTCTTTGCCAGATTTAGTGCCCCACTGGGTTCCAGCACCTTCAGCACAGGCCTTGATCCTGTGTGGTATTGCACCACAGAGGGACACACCCTTACACGTCTGAGCCACCAGTACCTTCTGACAAGCGCTCACTTTTTAGGGGGGTTTATCTTTTACTTTACATCACTTACACACTTGTAAAGAAAACTCGTTCCTTCCACCTGAGCTGAGGTTTGAACTCGGATCCTGAAAAGCAATCCACCTGCTTACTTACCCAGAGTCACCAGTGCCTTAAAAAAAACTTGTATTTTTTTGGGATGTCTTTTCAATGAAAAGGCCTACATTTCATGCATTTGAGCCCAGGCCTGAACCCTGAGCATGAGTATGAAAAACACACTGCCCTGCTTGCTGAGCCACCAGAGCAGACTGCATACACCATGCTGTTTGAGTAATACTTTTTCTTCACTTGCACCTGTAGACCTGTAAAATCCTGTAGGTAATTGGACTGTAAGCATTACAGGTTTGAGGCTTGTGTTGGTGCCATGTGGTGGCGCAGTGGGTTAAGTTGATGTTGTATAATATCAGCATCTCTGGTTTGGTCCTGCTCATAGAAACGTGGATGTGATTCTCTATAAAGGACTTAGACTTAAATCATGTGCAAGTGACATCAACAAAAGAACTGTGTGTCTCTTAATAACAAGCCGACAAAAACCAATCTGACATTGTTAAGGCATTTACATTGGGTAGGAGCACCACAGTTTAACATCGGTCTACACCAGTATGAGTTATCACTCAAAATACGTGTGAATCTGAAATGATCGACAGCTGTGCAGGTGTTTCGTTTTCTCTGATATTAACTGGAAGCCCTGCCCGCTTCCACAATCTCACATCAGTCATGTTTTGGCTGGTTTCTCATCTGGACTCCATTTTCTTGCTTGAAAGGTGCTCTGACGCATCGCCCTCGCTTTCAGTCAAGGTAAATGAGAATGACTTGAGTTGATTAGACATCAGTTTACTATACTTTATCACAGACATTTCAGCCAATGAAAAAAAAAAACAAGGTCAACAGTCTCACCAAACAATATTAGGCAAGCGTCGACTCTAAAAATTTACGTTATTGATTTATTTAGAATCTAGTGCTGTTATATTATTAGGCTGGTATTATTTTTTAAATGTGATTGTTAACGACGCAAGTCATTGTTATACACACTTGAGAAAACTAAATGGGGGGGGGGGGGGGTCTAATTTAATTGAATTTGATATTTTGAATATAAAAGACGTTTTCTAATATAGTTTTGATTTGGTGTATACTTTATATCTTGGATTTTAAACGATGATGGGACAAAGAAAGAAAAAAAAAGCACAGCTCAATCACCCGCTTACCTTTCCAACAGTAACTTTGGAGTGCCGAATAATAGAACTGCAGCGCCACTTCAGTCTTTTAGTCTGTCCAGCTCTGTCACGTCCTCACACACAGACCCTCCAGGATTTTGCGATCACAGAAATGATTACAAAAACAAGCAAACTCCAAGATGCAAGACGCATCATGTGACGTCATCACGACGCGCACTTAGCCAAAGTCCTCTTCGATTCACGTGCGTCCAACACTAGTAAAGATAAAAGGTCTTTTCGTTGCTCGAAAATGGCGATTGGAATTTTTTTCTTTTTTCTTTTTTAAACAGAGAAACCTGACAGATATCCCTTATGGATGATTCCCTCTGTGATATCAGCATGAGACACAACTTCTATCTTCTCACATCAATAATACCAGCAACCCACATTTCAGCGCCAGAACATCACCAATACATCAACATGTTTCAGAGAGGACTTCTCCTTTAAACTGCGCTCTCTGGTGAGGGATTCTGCCCGATCTGGCAACATCTCACTTCCAGACGATAAACTGTGAGTGTTTGTGATTTCACTCGCTATAGTGTGGAGATCCGCGCGCGAGCCGCAGCACACGCGCGATCATCTTAAATACTATATATAACTTGCACTTTTACGAGGTTTTAGTGCAACCGGAAACAGCTGCTGAGCACTGCCAGGAGAGCTCTTCCTACACTCCTACATGTAATATAGATCGGATTAGATCGGACGGGCCGGTTTGCGCGCTCTGGGAGACAGCGAGAGAGAGAGAGAGAGAGAGAGAGATGGACGCGCACGAGCGCGACACGGCTGCGGCTCCGGGTCCGTCCGCGTGCAAGCTCACCACCGGCTCGTCTCGGTGGGTCCGGCTCAACGTGGGGGGCACTTACTTTCTCACAACCACGCAAACTCTGTGCCGGGAGCCCAAGTCTTTCCTGTACCGGCTGTGCCAGGAGGATCCCGAGCTCCACTCTGACAAGGTACACTCTGAATTTCAGTTTTTGAAAGCTTTCTCGCTATTAATAAAACAAAATTCCCCAACACGTGACACGTGCAAAACACCTTAACAGACCTAAAACACAACAATACTAAAAATAACACATCAAAATCAAAAACACAGCAGCAAATTTAGAAACAGAACAACAACAACAAACAAACAAACAAAACAAAAAACCCCACGACAATAAAAATAAAAAATAAAAAATTGAAAAAATTTCAGAAATATGACCACAGGTTCAGAAATACTGCATACACGTGACCAAAAAAATACGGAAACGTGACAAAATGGAAAAAGGAACAGCAAAAAACAAGAAAATCGAGAACACAACAAATTCAGAAACATGACAAGAAGTTCGGACAACGAAACCAAAAACACAACAACTTCAGAAATACAACACCGCAAACACAAACTCGGAAATGTGACGGATTCGAAAACGCAAACAGCGTCTTCAGAAACGTGACGACAAAACCAAAGACATGGCAAACAAATTCAGAAACACGCAAGGAAACCAAAACAAAACAACAAATTCAGAAAAACAACAACCAAACCGAAAACACAACAGGAAAATTTAGGAACGCCAATTCAGAAAAACAAAAAAAATAAACTAACAATAAAACAGCAAATTCAGAAAAAAAACCCCAGCATGAGATCAAATTGGGGCGGTCCTCGTTGAACGCCACATTTTAATTTTGATGTTTGTTAAATTGGCAGATATTTTCTCGCTGGTTTTGACGTTTGGTTTTCATGGCATCGATAAATCAAACTTTAATAACAAGACTTGAAAAACAAAATCTCCAAATTCATCATCGACATTATATATATGTATGTGTATATATATAATACATTCTTATATTTGATGTATTATCAGTGAGTAAAAATGACTACATATTAAGATGTTGGCCCTCAGTAAAATTCTATAATTCATCTCGTTGCACAATGACAACAATGACATGTTTGTTTTTGTTTGTTTTTTTTTTAAAAAAACCTTCATAGTGAATCTTTTCTAAAACTCCGTATGAACAGATGAAGTAATAAATCCCAGTAGAATATAAAGTAAAAGATCATTAACATTTGGTCTTGCAGCTGCTAGTGGAGTGAACAGAATTAAACAGTCAAAAGTTCAAATCTCTGCATAATAAGTAGTAGACCGCAGTACTGTTCGATAATTCCCAGTCTACGTTATTCCCATGCTTCTTAAGATACTGTTTTCCTGTTTCCGTTTATTGTAGTTTACGATAAATGAATAAACCTATGTAGACGATTTGAGCTAACTTCATGTTTGTTACAGTGTTAGCATATCAAGTGTAATAAATATGTGTAACGTATTAGTCATGACAATTTTAGAACTAACTCACTCGTGTCGTTTTTCCTACCTCGGTACTTTTGATTTTGACTACACCCACTTGTATGATTTCACATGGAATAGGTCAAGTAACTATACTACTTTAAATCAACATACATAAATCAACGTACATAATTACTATACACGTTTCGATGCATGATATATTATTTTTTCGCAAAGTCATCACCCCGGTCCGAACCTACATATTAAGTTACATAAACAGTGACATCATTCGCACCTGAAAGTCCTAAAGAACCCCCCATGAGAGCCTGGTATAAACACGACTAATAGGCCAGCTTTTATTTTCTGCATGATTAAAAATTATTCAGTCGGGCGTGAATAGAGAGAGAGAGAGAGAGAGAGAGAGAGAGAGAGAAGGAAGATAGAGAGAAGGTAACATGTTGTAGAGATTAAAAACAAACTGATACAACAACAAAGTGTCGTGTTTTCGTCCGCATACTTTTATGCAAGAAAAAAAAAACTAGCGTAAAAGGAAGATCATAAGGAAAAAATGAAGACAGAAAATTATTTGGGTAAATGAGGCACAATTTGGTTAGAGTATTTTAGAAACTGCTGATTTTCACACAAAACAGTCTCTACACAGAATGGGGGGGGGGGGGGGGACCATGATGTGACGGGGCGCTTTTCTGGGCGGAAACGCCTTGATGTGAGAGGTCAGAGGAGAACGGCCAGACTGGTTTGAGCTAACAAGGAGGATACAGTGAGTCAAATAACCACTTCTTATGATCGCGGTGAACAGAAAAGCATCTCAGACTGCACAACACGTTGAACACGTTGAGGGCTACAACAGCAGAAGACCACATCCACATCTGTCAGCCAAGAACAAGAATCGGAGGCTATAGTGGGCACGGACTCCCCGAAACTGGACAGCTGGAGTTTGGAGAAACATTTAGTGAAAACGTTTTATCTTCCATCCATCCATCCATCTTCTATACCGCTTTATCCTTTTCAGGGTCACGGGGAAACCTGGAGCCTATCCCAGGGAGGATGGGGCACAAGGCGGGGTACACCCTGGACAGGGTGCCAATCCATCACAGGGCACAATCACATACACACTCACACACCCATTCATACACTACGGACACTTTAGACACGCCAATCAGCCTACCATGCATGTGTTTGGACTGGGGGAGGAAACCAGAGTCCCCGGAGGAAACCCCCGCAGCACGGGGAGAACATGCAAACTCCGCACACACAGGGCCACGGTGAGAATCGAACCCCCGACCCTGGAAGTGTGTCAAAATAACATCCGCTTCTGTCTTACTTTTACCTTCGTCGTACATTTTGCTTTCTGATCAACACGCACACGGCAGGTACTAAGAACAGTGGTGTTTCCGAAACCTTTGTAAATCCAGCGGAAATTTTAGGTTAGGTTTTAGCGTAGGCGAACGTTTACGCACATCTTTACTAAAGGATAGTTGTGTGTAAAATTGTTCCATTTTATAAAATGAACTTCGAGTGGTGTTAATGCGGTCACCCGTCTGCTTCTTCACACTGAAAGCAGATTTTTGCAAGCGCTGGGACGTTTGACTGCCGTGAGCTTAACACAAGGACACACAGTTCCTCTCTTTCACCTGAGAACAAGAGCCTCTCTGTCTCACACACCACACGCTCTCACCGAGCGGACATGATGGACTCCGGGGCTCTGAGGTAGCTGCAGTGATGATGATGATGATGATGACATCAATACACTGTAGTACTACTGGCTTGGGCTTTCACTTTAGACACTAAAAGGTTATATTTTCACGTGATTTTTAAACATGACTCATTTATTTTTATGTGATTTGTTACATATCACAGTTTTTTTTTGTTACATACATTTTCATGAACATTTTCCCCATGTGCTAATATTGATCACATTCACGTAATGTCACGTTTATTTGAGTTCGCAATTGCAGGGTGATCAGTTGACTTCAACAGTCACACGTTTTTCCACACGAACTTCTCATGCATCATCTACATTTTTAACCAACAAAGCTGAATGGACGAATCTGTCAGTATGTGTTAAACGCAACAGATACAGATTTCCATCTCCCTCACATAAATGTTTCAAGCCGCTAAAGCGTTTTTTGGGGGTTTTTTGCATTAAATCCCTGGGAAGCTTTATCCAAAGTGATGTAAAGTGGCGGTCCTGGGGTTTAAACTCACAGCAGCGTAACTCATATATTTTTTAAAGGCTTTATGAGCTACAGTGGTTTTTAGTGCCCATGGATTTAATGATTAAGGCTTTGACTGTCCACCTGTCCCTGTCTCCAGCTGCCTCTCCTCTTCTCATGGCCTAATAGCAAACGGTAATCTCAAACGGACCCAAATCCTCACCGATCCCACATAATCTGACTTTCTACGGTCATTAACTCTAGAAGGAAATCCGTGCCCAGATTAACACAGATCCACCTTTTTAAAAAATGGGGTTATTAATTTCATCTCGAATAATGGCACATCTTGTGTGCATCTACTACTAATACTAGTACTGTTCAATCCTTAAAAATGGAAACTGAAGACAAGCTGGACACCATCAAGTTTTGGCCGAAGCCAGTTCGCAAACAGCTCATGAGACTGAAGCCAGATAAAGGCAACTGGACCCGAAAATAATCCCTGCCAAAGTCGTGAAAGTGTACGCTGCAGAGCACCATTCTCTCACCTGTTCAACCTTTGCCTCAGGTGTGGCAATTTTCCAACTCGGTGGAAAGTAGCACAAGTGACTCTAGTCCACAAAAGGGATTCTAAATCGGACCCAACAAATTACCGCCCAATTACCTCCCAATTTCACTGATTAGTATCATTAGTACCCACAGTACGGCTGACCTCCTAAATATCCTCTCCCAGAAGTAGAATCAACACCTTGACAGTTGTGAAGAGGTGGTTGTAATCGTGCTTGACATCAAAGGAGCCTTTGTCAAAGTGTGGCATAATGGCTTGCTGTCCAACCTCAAGGCAAAGGGAATCCAAAAAAAGTTCCTCACCTGGATCAACAGCTACCTCTCTGGAAAATCCATTTGTGTACTACTTTCAGGGCAGAGCTCTAACACTACACCAATTAATGCTTCTGTCCCCCAAGGCTCTATCCTAGGCCCTCTGTTATTCTCAGTTTTTATCAGTGACTTGGTAAAGGTTTGCGAAAACCAGCTATTCCTATATGCTGACGATTCTACCTGGTTTGCGCCAATCACATCTGCTAAACACCTACAGCAGGTTGCTACTTGGTTAATAAGCATGTTTGACTGAGCTGCCATGAACTGTTTGATTTCCCTCCCATGGCTCCTATTCGTGAGTCTGTTGGCCTACAACCCAACATGACTCGTTGTTCACCCATGCATCTATATATAAAATAAACCAACCAACCAAACTACTGCTACTGTATTGGGGGTAAATTGCTTTAACTACGTAAATATTAGGTATTTAAAAAAAATAATTCTTGTAATTGACCACAAAGTTAGCTACGACATGTAGATAGCGCGATAAGTATAAGAACGCAAATGATCATTTGTACCCACAACATGAATGTTATTAGGATTGGTAATTCTAAATAAAATTGAAATCGTTGTTGCGTTTGCGAACGATTATTTATGAGTCCATATTGTTTGTCTTTATCCTTAAAGCTGTTGTGCGGCTAAGAGTTAGGACTAGCTAGAGCTGTGCAATATGACGACATACCACAGTGTTGTTGAATTCTTGATTTCTGATTGGACAGAAGGAGTTGATGAATTTTCTATAACAGCAGCTGTGACAGCGGTTCCAGCTGCAAGGCAAATCACAGGTTTATATTAATATGGTTTATTATGTTAACCGATAACATATTATCAATACAACTGATAGTGCTTATGATAGCATTTTACAGACGTTCAACAACATTAGACGTAACTATAAATGGATAAATAAAATACCACAAGTTGTTCAAAAGTTGTTTTGATTAGTTTCCTATAATAGCACAACGTGGGCTGTTTAATTCCTTACACAATAACGAGTAGTTGATTAAAACAGTGGGCGTGAATTGTACAGTATAAATCCGTAACATTGATTTATTCAATAACTTAGTGTTTTACTTATTTATTTTAAATATATTGTTTGATTTACTTCTCCTCATGTTTTATTTGAGACGCATTCTTGAGTATAGAATAAAAATGATTATCATTACTGCATATATATTGTATATAATCATGTACACGTGACATAATAAAAATAGCAGTATTATACTAACTGTTGAATATTAAAGCATGTTTTATAATGAAAGATTTTCAGCATGTCGCTAAATAGTCTCTAAAGGAAGATAGAAGATCTTAGAGGACTGCTTTTTTCATGAGCTAACACACACACACAGAAAGAGCGAGAGAGAGAGCGTGTTTTATTCATGAACCTCCTGCTATTAAGGAGCGAGCTGCTGGTCTGAAGTGAGCACACACTCCTCTACACATTAATATTTAACCCTGCATTTCTTCACCAGAGCTCTCCTCTCACAGGGACAAACATGTTAGATATCAGATATTAAAACTGTGTATTTTACAGTGGAATTGTAGTGTAAAAGGGAAAATTTGTTAAACTTTAACATGTATGTGTGCGTGCGTGTGTGTGTGTGTGTGTGTGTGTGTGCAGGATGAGTTGGGTGCATATTTGATCGACAGAGATCCAGTGTACTTCGGGCCCGTGCTGAACTACCTGAGACACGGCAAACTGGTCCTCAACAAAAATCTGACCGAGGAAGGTAATAAACACACACGTGTTCACCGTACAGGTGGTGCTATGGTGTTCCAGGTGGTTGCTAGAGTGTTGCTAGGTGGTTGCTATGTGGCTACAGTGTGCACAGATTAACCAATACTGGACTGGACTGTTTTCCTATCTGTATGATGAACCCTAACTCTGATATCCCAGATATGCAATCTGCTTGTTATTATATATGTGTGCTTTGAGTTTCTTCTATCTTGGATCTGTTCTCTGTTTGATCTGTTGGTGTAAGTACAGCTTTAGCATGGCTGTTGGTAAATTAATAATTAGTTTGTCTCAGGTACACAAGCCAAGAGGGTCCCCTCCCCCCTAAGGTGAGAGTTGTTGGCGGGGATTAGTGTAAAAGGGCAAATTTATTATATATATATATATAATTATATATATATATATATAATTATATATATATATATATATATATATATATATATATATATATATATATATATTCTGTTAGAGGTGCACCTGTTAGTTAGTGTATCCCAAGTTTCCACTTTCTATCCTGGAAGACCTGCATCAAGGCCTACAGGTGTTCTCTGTGCCAGCACCCAGGGGGTGGAATGAACTTCCTCTGGGAGACTGAAGACCTACCTCTTCATTAAATATTTTTTTTCGCTTGAACTATTATTGTTACTGTACTATCTGATCTTTAAGAGGGTTTTGATAGTATTCTTAGACCCTGACCCTGTCTCTCTCTCTCTCTCTCTCTCTCTCTGTCTATCTCTATCTAAAATCAGTTTATGATGTATGAAGCAAAGATTTGTGTCTTAGGAGCTCTTGAGGAGGCCGAGTTCTACAACATCACATCATTAATTAAAGTTGTCAAGGACAGGATCAGAGAGCGAGATGCCAAAACCCTGCACGTGAGTACGGACTCTAACCCAATATTACAGCTTTCTGTAGTTTCACTATAGAAGGCAAGTAACGGAAAAGCGTTCGCCCTACCAGCCGTGATCGAATCCCGATGATGCCACGGTCACCTGTCTCGGTTAGCCAAGGGAGCAAAATTGGCCGTGCTCTCCGAGTGAGAGGGACGGCGTACTCTGCTTTCTCTTGTCAATCACAGTAAAAGATGCAGAGGAAGTACACGTTAGCCTTCACTCTTCAAACAACAGTTGGTAGATGGTGTCTGATAGAGGAGAGCTGGCAGGTGGTTGGGAATCAAAAAAAAAAAGAGGAGAAAAGGAGGGGTGTGTGAAGTAAAGTAATACATTATTTGCTGTTTAAAACTGTTTTCACACACACACACACTCTCCCTCTCTCTTATTCTGTCTGTTTGTCTCTCTCTCCCTCTCACACAATCTCCTCTAACCCTCTCCCCATCTTTCTCTTTGCTCCCCTCTTCCTCTTTCACTTTCTCTCTCTCTCTCTCTCTCTCTCTCTCTCTCTTCATCCAGACTCCAATGAAGCATGTGTACAGGGTGTTGCAGTGTCAGGAAGAGGAACTCACTCAGATGGTCTCCACCATGTCAGATGGATGGAAGTTTGAGCAGGTGAGAGAGAGAGAGAGAGAGAGAGAGAGAGAGACAGAGAAACCCCCATGCTCATGCGCTCATCCCTCTATCCCTCTCGGCTGAACAGCGTTGTGTGATTACGGGCTCTCTGATTGGTCGTTACAGCTTGTCAGTGTAGACTATGGGCGGACACAGAAGTCTGAGTTTCTCCTGATTGTGTCTCGTGAGGTGAAGGGGGAGGAGTCATGTCAAACTCACCCTGCGCACTGCGGAGAGGTGTGTCCCTCAATCCCCTGTTACCTACTGTCGTCACGTGGCTGCACGACTCGTCCTGCTCACCAACCGCATTTAATCATTTTATTTTTCCATCCTCGTCTTGTTATTACTGTCTACATCTCTGTGTCCGTGTAAGTGTTAGTGATGGGAATTATGACTCATTTTAGTGATTCTTGTAAACTACATGTGTAGTTTACATGAAGTTCAATTAAATTTACAAATACAAATAAAAACTTACCAAAAAAATAAATAAATAAACATGCAGAATAGTAATTTGAGTTTTGATTTTAACTACTCGTTCAAGAACTTCATTCCGAACTTTTAAACAGCTAGTCAAATGAATCACGAATCAGGTTTTAAAGCTCGCAAAACATTTCGGCGCTTGCCATCTTCTCATTCATATGCCATCGTATTAGTCTTTCTGCTTCTCATTTTTAAATTGTCTCTTGCATTTGATGCATCGTATGACATTTGATGACATCAGCAAAAAAATTTTAAAAAAAGAAAAAGAAAATGAAAAACACTCGTAAATAGTCCGCACAGACTTTAGTCCGCATTTTCTATGCCTAATTTTTTTCATGTGTAATGGCATGTGATTGTGTTTAAAGGTGGCGGTTTGGAAAATACGTGCAGGTGTTTTGCATTATCTGGATGAGGAACTCCACTCTGAACATGTGTAACTTTTCCCGTGTAAATATTGGTATAACTGTTGGACTTGAGTCACCGACCCTGAATACGGCCCCTGGTGTGCATCAGATGCGTCGAAAAAAATCCTTACGTACTTACAAATCACTAAACAGGTTTAGTAGTTTAATGTCTAGACCTGTAACATCTGCAGTATCTGGGAATAAATTTTACCCACAAGTCATTTCAGCCAAAGTAAATCTTGCCTTCTTGTATTTTTGTGTTGATGAGTTTGGCCTGTTTCTGCTTGTGAAAGGATTCACTTAAAAGAGTCATTTATGATAAGCGAATCGTCTAGTAAGTGTATGAGCATGTTTGTGCATGTGTGTGTTTCTGTTTTTGTGAGTTCGTAACAACGGGGCCTTAGTCAGGTGAGCTGGGCATGTCCAAGCATGTTGCCACTGTCACACAGCTGTGTGTGTGTGTGTGTGTGTGTGTGTGTGTGTGTGTGTGTGTGTGTGTGTGTGTGTGTGTGTGCGTGCGCTCATGTGACTTTCACTGTGTTATTTTACACTGAATGTTTTTCCCTACAGCAGTATTTTCTAACTTAGTCAATGAGAGAAAATGCCACATATATGTCCTTCTGTCTTTGTGTGTGTGCGCAGCTGGTAAGCATAGGCTCCTCCTATAACTACGGCAGCGAAGACCAAGCCGAGTTCCTATGCGTTGTTTCCAAGGAGCTTCAGAACCAGTCATCCGGTAACAACAGCCAGCCGAGTGAGAAAGCCAAGGTAAAGAGTGTGTGTCGTGTGTTTCTTGTTCTTATAAATAATGACGCTATCTGATTTAACTAATATATCCGCCCCCCCTTTAGATACTCCAGGAGCGAGGCTCTCGGATATGAGGCTCTCGGATAAAACGCCTACGTCTAGAAGCATATACAAGTTTTATTTACTGAAATGTTTTCTTGGAGGAGAAATGATCATGACTGGTTCGACCAGGCGACCAATCAAAAGAAAGAGGAAGTGGGCGATGATGCAGATATGACGGTTATTGTTACTAATTGCATTATTTATGTAAGAAATATATGTTGTATTTCTTGGGGACGTGCTGTGTGGAAAATAGTCAATGACATTAAGTGGAAGTTGATTATTTTTCCTAAGTGTATTCCTTTTGCACCGATGCAGTTTGTCATTTATCAGAGCTCAACACGTCATGATCGTTTCCGCTCGGAGGAGAAATTTCGGTGCATGAAACATCATTTCATTTAGCATGACCACAAATACTCACGTCAAACACGTAGACTACGCATGAAGACACACCCCCTGATCACACGAGCCCTGTACAAGCCTCATATTTATACAACATTCAAGGTCTTCCGCTGTGATTGTGACTGTAACATGTTTGTTTTAGAATCATTTTGTCATTCAGTATTAGTTTTATTAGAGCCATAGAACTTACTGTTCCTGAACTTTCCATCGATAGAATACATCAGGTCTGAGTTTACTTTGGTGCTTGGACCCCTGAATATAATAATGAGGGATGTGATTTCAACCATTGTAACTAAACAAAACCAAACCAAACCGCAAAGACCCCTTAGCTGTACTTCACGGACCCCACTTTGAGAACAACACGTGATACATCTTATCCATTTATAGTTACGTTTAATGTTGAAGTGTAAACGTCTCCATTACAGCGTAGACTTACAGCTTTACTTCTGACATGTTACAATGACATGCTCGATAAATTAGGAAGCTCTTCTGCATTGACACTAAGGATGCAGATGCACTGTGCAAGACCTTTTAAAGCACAGTATTCGGTTTTAATTTTAATAAAATGTTAAAAGTTTTGGTGAAAACCCCCATTGACAGTTTTCCACTCACCTTGATTAGCCGAGGCACGTTAGGCGTCCGATGTCTGTCTCGCTCAAAACCTTCTCCATGAAAATACACCTACACTTAAAAATAATATAAAAATAGTGTGACATAAAGTTGGTTATCTGTAAAAAAAGAAAAAAACGAACAAAAATGGACTATGTGGATAAACATTGTGATTATACAGTGTTCTTTAGGAGAATGTGGGTGATTTAAATCTCAGGGAACGAGCAAACAATCATGTAGTCTAATTGATTTTCATTTTATAGTTACAAAATATTATTGTTGTTGTTATTATTATTATTATTATTAAATAATCATGCTACCAAGAAACCGCAAAGCTCTCTGTCCAAAAGATAGAAAACTAAAATGTACAGCTTTACCTCTGAGTGTTGTACATAGTACATTTTTATACAAGTCTCAGAGCAAGCGCACTAAAGTAAACCTGTGATTTGCCTTGCAGCTGGAACTACTTTCAGGACATTAATCAACTCAACAGCGTCAGGGATATTAGTCAACATTTAACACACCAATGTTTATCATGATGGAAAGAAATCCTCTGTAAATTTGCAACAAAACAAAGTGAGCACTTAGTGGTTAGCACGTTCGCCTCACACCTCCAGGGTCGGGGGTTCGATTCCCACCGTGGCCCTGTGTGTGCGGAGTTTGCATGTTCTCCCCATGCTGCGGGGGTTTCCTCCGGGTATTCCAGTTTCCTCCCCCAGTCCAAGGACGTGCATGGTAGGCTGATTGGCATGTCCAAAGTGTCTGTAGTGTATGAATGGGTGTGTGAGTGTGTATGTGATTGTGCCCTGTGATGGATTGACACCCTGTCCAGGGTGTACCCCGCCTTGTGCCCCATGCTCCCTGGGATAGGCTCAAGGTTCCCCCGTGACCCTGAAAAGGATAAAGTGGTAGAGAAGATGGATGGACAAAGTGAGCAAATTTGTGGATCTAGTTATTAAGCAAAATTTCTAAAAGCTCTGTGTTTTCGGGGATGTACATATTTGCGACTGTTTTAGGATATCTGCTTATTACTATCTAGTACCATCGTATATACTTTATTTAATAAACATAATCTAATCCTGCATACATGGGTCTGATGGAGATTTATTTTACATGTGATAAATGACGCACTTCAGGTCTGCTGAGTCTCGTGTATAAATCGGACGATACGCCACATTTATAGACTTATACTGATTTATATATGAATTGTCGCTCCTTTACTCACTTTAGGCATACAGACTGTTATGGTAATAAATGCATTTTAACGAAACTACAACGCTGTCTGCTTTTTCTTTTCACATTACAGCTACCATGCTGTCCTTTACAACACTCACATACGTTTATATCACAATAAATGAAGACTACGGCTTGGGATAGGATGTAAATCAAATACCATCCGTGTTCCATTTACAAAAATATATGTAACATAAACGTATAGACATTTTAGACTTGAATAACGTGTCCTTCGCTCCAACCTACAATCCATGTTTCAGATAAACAGCTTAAAACTTTCTGGACAAAATCAACTGCATGTTTTCCAGTCCCGGCTCACTTACCAATTATGATCATTAAAACACTTAGAATTGTATAATTTGTGCACTAATGTATGAATCCTTTTAACATCTCACGTCCTTTTCCACAAGTCATCCCTTACAGGAAACATTTGAAATGTTGCACAAGTTGCATCATCTATATTTCCTAAAGATCAAGGGAAGAAGAAAAGTGCACTCTTTCATTCGGTTTATTTGCAGATGATGGTCACTTTGAGAGTATAACCCTCTTACATTAAACCATGGACTGAAGGTAAATCTCTTAATTAAAATGCCGCACTACTAGGGAGTGAATTTTGAGGTATGCGATAAACAGTATGTCTATAAACGCTAAACACAACGCTGCCTGTTGGAATTCTGACAGAACTGGGTTTAGTGAATATATCTGGTGGGTCACATGACTGTTATCAAATTTCACACGAGATGCAGAGTGCACCCTAGGTGTGCTGCAAAAACCCTTTTTGACCTTGCGTGGTCTTACAGAAGTCATTTGGGATGCTGCCACGCGCCATCCTGCTCCTTTAGCGCCCTCGTGCGAACTTCTGGCTGATGCAACACCGACTGTTTGACTGTTGCCATAGAGATGTTCTGGTCTCCATAGACACCAAAGGCTGTAAAGTAGTCAAATCATGTTATTGTTATTATTATTATTATTATTTTAGCGTTAATTTTTAATTTCTTTATTATTTTTTAAAAGCAACAAATTAAAAGCGCGACCTCTTGTTTGTATTCAATTAGTGCGTGTTTGTGTTTCTATATGAGAGTATGCGGCCCCTTTAAATATTGGGGTGTCTAAAATAATGCCTGTGTTAAATTCGAGTATGGACGGAAAATCAGGCTTAGATAAAATCCTAAAACATAAATATGACTCATGTTTACAGCGTATTCATTTGTATATATTCATAATATACGCCCAGATGGTTATAATATCCAAATGTTTATTTTTTTATATTATGATTACGTTCAGGCGATTTAACTACTCTCTCAGAGGTCCTACTTAGTCCGGTTTAGAACGGATGTCTTTTCGGGAGGGAAACTTGGCTAGGTTTTTTTTTTTTGTCCCGGGTTTAGCACGGTTCTAATAGAAGTGTCTAGAAAGTCACGAAGCGGCCTGGCGTTCACGAGGTAAGGCGGCGATCACGCAAAAAAAATAAAAGAAAGGGGGAAAAAGCGCGTTTCTACGATTTGGCTATCGGAACGCGTGAAATGATTTTCCGACATTTTTTATTTCAGTTCTCGGTCGCTTGTCGGTGAGAATGCGCGTTCGCGTCAAAGGAAGTCCAGCTTTCTTTGTCCAATGCGCGGTCATGAATGGCGTCTCCGCCAGTGCGGGAGAGTTCTCATGTTAAAAAAAAACAAAACTCAGTGGCTAAAACGGTTTCATGACCGGAAATCTGTTTATATTAATGACGAGCGTTTATATGTTCAACACCAAAACACTGCACTGTTCTCACCTGATAATAAACCTGTGCTGTACGGCTAAACGCTTATATGGTTCCCAGGAAGTAGCGCTAGTTAGCCTGTTAGCTTGTGGTCTTGTCACGAAGCTAGTTAAGCTAGATAGCTAGCTTAATCACTAGTTACCCGCTGTTGACAGTTTAAGCAGTCGAAGTTGTAGCTGAAACACGCGTTCTAACTAGAGCCGGGGTGTTTTTATTTATTTTTATTAATCTCGCAAGAGACTTTTAGTTGATTTTTATTTAGTTTTGTTTTGGCCACAGGTTTGTTGTTAGCTGTTTTGAGCTAGCTGAGTGAGTGAGGGAGGGAGGGAGTGCGCGCGCGCGTGAGCGAGTCCATAACAGTAGGGCTCGAGCTCTCGAGTCCCACAATTAATTTATTCAAATACATTCCAGAGTATATTTGCATATTCACGTTGTACAAGAAGTTGAATAATGAAACAATGTGGAGTTTGTATATGCATATGTAATCATGTATTTAAAAAAGAAATGATTTAATTGGCATTAATTAAGTGGCGTGAGAAAATATTGCCTTTTTTTTTTTTTTTTTTTTTTTTTTAATAAATCTTTTAATGTATTCCAAAAATGATGCAAGTCATTCAAGATACACCATTTTATATGCAATAATGAAGTCGGGGGGGGGGGGATTTTATTTTATTTATTTTTTAAAAATTGATTCCTCCTTACCTTTAGGATCAGCGGTCATGTCTGGCATAGCTCTGAGTCGACTCGCACAAGAGCGGAAAGCATGGAGGAAAGATCACCCTTTCGTGAGTTTCTCTCCATCACACACAATGTAGTGCACATATACACCATGTTCCTTTATGTCAGGATTTCAGGACACTTTCATGTAAATTTAAGCTGTGACGGTCTTCTCTAGGGCTTCGTTGCTGTTCCAACTAAGAACCCTGATGGTACGATGAACCTGATGAATTGGGAATGCGCCATTCCAGGGAAGAAGGGGGTAAGACTTCATCATCGGCTTGTTTTTATTTAAAAAAAAAAAAAAAAGGACGCGTACATATTCTTTTGAAACGATGTAACCTGATTAACCTTACTACTTCTCTTCGGTTCATTTGTAGACTCCGTGGGAAGGAGGTCTGTTTAAGTTAAGGATGCTCTTCAAAGACGATTACCCGTCATCTCCTCCGAAATGTACGTTCCACGCAGGTCTTCGCTTGTTTATCTGTAAAAGGACGTTTTAATAAACTGTGGCTTTCTTGTATGCCGAGATGTTTCGTATTGACAGATGTTCAGCTGTCTCAAACGTAAGTCAGGAATAAGACGCAATTCTAGGAAAAATAATCCGTGACGCAGTGTCGTGATGCTGTGTCTTTAGGTCTTAAAAATCAATTTTGAGCTGTATGAAGATGCTGAAGAGCTTAAGCACCCCAAAAACCAATAAAGCACTTTTTTTTTCCTTCTTTTTTCCGTCTGTCAGGTAAATTCGAACCACCGCTGTTTCATCCGAACGTGTACCCATCGGGAACCGTGTGCCTCTCCATTTTAGAGGAGGACAAAGACTGGAGACCTGCTATCACGATCAAACAGGTAACGCGCATACTTAACGCTTATAAGTTAGACGTTTTCAGGAAATAATTTGGGGCATGTAATTCAGCTGATTCAGAAACATTTCTCGTTGGACACATCGAGACTGATGCTGTTTTCACACTAGAAGGCGGCAAAGTCGCAGGCATTTTCTGTGTAAGCATGAGACACCGAGTCACAAGGGTTTCTGCATGATTATAGCCATTAGAGCAGTATACAGATTCATTACGGCACTGTAACTACATTAGTGCAGCTCCGCAAATTCGGTTAAACTCGAGTGAGCTTTCCTCCGCAATTAAGCGTTATTTATTTAATCATTAGACAACTGTTAATCTGTGGATATTTTGGGTGAATTATGTTTTTGTTGTTCCGCAGATTCTTTTGGGAATCCAGGAGCTTTTAAATGAGCCCAATATTCAGGACCCGGCCCAGGCAGAGGCTTATACCATATACTGGTGAGACACACACACACACGCATGCATGCGTGCACTACATAAATATTCCCTTGTGGTACCATTTTAACATCCATCCTTATAGGACTTGTCTGGTTTGTCAAACGAAGCAGGGGACGTTTCTTAACATGTGCCGTTTTTGTTTCCAGCCAGAACAGAGTGGAGTATGAGAAGAGGGTCCGAGCACAAGCCAAAAAGTTCTCTCCCTCATAGATGGACGGACGGACGGATGGATAATTCCGAGGGAAAGTGTCAGCACTCGTTTATTTTCCGTCTTCTTCCTCCTCCTCTCCTCTACTTGCTGGGACTGAAAGGACTTGGCGTGATGTCTGTGCCATCTGCCCCATCCCCACAGGCTCCACCCCCTTCTGATAGTGATGTCACAAACACAGCCCCTGCCCCCTGACAACCCCTCTGCAGGACAGCCCCTGCCTCGCTTTATCGTCGGCCAATCAGAAACGGACCTCATCTATTTCCCTATCCCCCCCCTTCCCCCAAATCCCCCTCCTCCAGTCAATGCAAACGTGGAGTGACTGAATGAAAACTATTAACTTTCTGTGTACGTGTCGTGAGTGAGTGTGTGTGTGTGTGAGCGAGTGTGTGTGCGTGCGCATGTATGTTTCTTCTTATTTTAATGTCAGACTTCCCTTCTTTGATAATTTTCTCCTCCATGATGCAGAGTGCGTGAGAATGTTCAGTAACTCGGCTAAGATCTCTACAGCCTAAAATTGCTGGGAATGATCCCGCTTTCTCGCACGTCTCTCCATCTTCCACACAGTAAGATTAGTTTGTAAAAAAAAAAAAATAAAAATAAAAAATTTTAAAAAACAGAAGGAAAAAAAAAAAACATTAGCTTAAGAGTTTAAATCAGTTGTGGTGATTTCTCTGCTGTTCCGGTCTGTACCGAGTGGCTGCCACTCCAACGCACGCGAACGCTGGTTTAAGTTGACTAATTGTACATTTGGGGTCATCGTAGGGTCAGACTTACTCATACTCACCAGGATAGCTTTTTTTTTTTTTCTCTCGTTTGTTAATGATGGGAACATGTGTCCTGCGTTCTTTGTTGGTTTAATAAAGATCTTTCTACAAAACGATTGTCTCAATCCACAATCAAACAAATCTCAATTATATTTAGGCTACTGATGATGATGATGATTATTATTAGTAGTAGTAGTAGTAGTAGTAGTATATCATTATCAATTACTCTTTACTACATTGTTTCTTGTCAGAAATGGTATCAAAATTCTTAAAGCTTCATCTTACTCTGAGGTTTTTGCTCATTTTTGTAGAAACTTTTGCTCTCAGTTTTGGTGAGATCATAAGAATCTGTACTTGCACCTTCATGCGGTACGTCAGCGCTTTTTCAGGGTATCAGTTTACATGAGGACTCGAGATGCATTTAAAAACATTCGATTCCAGTCAGTCACTTACTTCACCAGGTCTGAGAATTCAGCCAGATCTTATACGAGTTCTCGATTCTGGTTAGTCAGAAGCCCCAGATTTAAATTAACAAAATTATCGTTTCTATAGTATCGACATCCAAAGCGACTCGTACACCAGACAGTCTACAGACACAGATTAACATCGTTGAATTGTTTTCCTGTGAAGAGCTGTTCGTTTAAAATTTATGGAAGGAGTCTCCGGTGTCAGCTCATTCTTTAATCACAGGTAAAGTTAGTTTGCGTGATGGTGAGCCTTGCGGTTTGTTTGTTTTTTGTCTTATTAAATTGTCTGGTATGAAGATTTATTGCAGGAGCCAACATATTTCGCGAGATGTTCCAAAATGTTAAACTATAAACGTATAAAAAGTACGTCGCTCTTTAAAATGCTTTTAAAGGCAAATCAACTTCGTGTCAGTCTGCATCACACCCCCATTGATTATTCGCCTATAACGGCATGCCCCTGCAAGTGCTTTATTACTTATTTTAAAGTGTAGATATAGGAAAATGCCTATATTTGGTATACACGTGAAACTAATTCCTCCTTAGAAAGATAGTACTATCTTGAGTCATTCGAAAAGTACTTATTGAAACCTCTGCCCTATGATCTCCAGACTGCCGTGGCGTTTGTTATGACTGCAGCCAGGGTCACGACAATCTAATCAGCCACTGTGTTTTTCTTACCTTATGCCTTTTGGGGTAAAATGTAAGAGATTTAAAACAACGTAAAATGTAAATTGGATGTGTTTAAAAAATTTTTATCAGGACGTGCCATAACATGCTTAGGTTTTAGTCTTGTTTTGTATGTATCCATGTTAAATGTGTTCAGGTAGTGTTGAGTGTTACATGCCGGCACACATATGTGAGACATTTTACACCACGATTAAATTGAACGAGTTATACGAATAAAAAATAAATAATATCTGCTTAGACTTTATTAGTGGTTAAATCTATACGGCTCATGTTAGGATGTAGAATTGTCAGGGGGTGCGGGAAAGGGAAAAATGTTGTACTTCCACACATTCTGTGATTTTATTTTATTAAACATAATACACAATGAAGTGTATAAAGACCTTTATTTTTGGTGAGACTTGATAATAGGAGTTAGACAAAAGATAGATATACTGATACATGGTATTTAATAAACTTATTTACTTAGCAATTAACTTGCATAAATTGTTCTAAATAATGAAGATTTTATGTCCTCCCAAATTCTCAGACGTGACGTGAGTGCAGCAGTATATGATATACAGAACCAGCCAACACGAGAAAGTTCTTCTTAAACCTACGACTTCAACTTCCAAAACGATATGACAAATATGCAAGGAGTAAAGCGATTTGCCAACAATTACAAATGTGATGTATTAAAGAAATGCACATGAATACTTTTTGTCCCTTTCTAGTTACTGCTTTGTTTAATGTCTAATGAATGTCTGGGAAATAAATTAGTTTAGATATGAATCTCTTAGGACAGTCAGGCCAGGTTCATTAACATAGGAACGTATTGGATACAGCGGATTTCGTCTTTACCACATCCATTCATCCATGGTATATGCTATATTCTGGTCATCATGGGTGTCGTTTAAATGACTAAGCACATTAGACGATATTGCAGACATATACATGTAGGAACAGGCAGGATTGGTCAGAATTTCTTCGGGAGTGGATGGGATTGTCCAGAATTCCTTTCACAGTTCCTTCAGGAGTGGGTGGGATTGTTCAGAACTTGTTTGAGAGCAAGCATAATTCCTTCTGGGGTGGGCGGGGTTGGTGAGAATTACTTTGGGAATGGACTGGATTATTCTGAATTGCTTCAGGAGTGAGTGGGATAGTTCCGAATTTCTTTGAGAGCGAGCTGGATTGGTCGAAAATTCCTTTTGGAGCAGGCCCGATTGTGCAGGCAGGGATTTCTTGGGAGTGGGTGGGATTGTTCAAAATTCCTTTGGGGTGGATGGCATCTGGAATATCTTTCAAATATGGGTTTCCAAGAAGCTCACTTTCCTTTCTTGCTGGAAATAACCCACTTTCAAGATTCTGAAGCTTGTGGCCAGAAAAGTGCACAAAAGATTTGATACATTCATTGGATTGTGGGAGCAAAATCTGAGGCTGAGTTACTGAGGGAGTATCACAACAGTGAGCTGAGCTTTGCTACCTTTCTGTGAGCAGAAGTTCTGATAGAAATGCAATCAAATGAAACGCTGCTGCTGATGACGATTATTACAATAATACGATGCTTTCCAGAAAAATGCTTTCATTTCAAAGTCCAAAATGTCCTCCTTCAGTCAAGCAACTATTAACTGCTGTATAAAGACGTGTCATCATTAAGGTGTGGGTGTGATACCTGTGAACATTCCCAGCTTGTATGCGGTTGTTCAGAATACACGTGTTGTCCTGTTTAGTGCTTGTGTGTGTTAACAGCATGTTCACTAAGGGCGTGCGAGAGCGTGCAGTAGTCATCGCTGTACGTCACACTCCCGTTCTCTGCTGACATCAAAACCTGCATCCAGCTACTCATGCTGACCTTTGAATCCACAGAAAACTGAGGAGTGCTTGGAGATCTGGGTGAGCCAGTGATGTGGGTGTGGCCTGAGCTGTCATTAACGTTACTCATGTTTTTATACTGGGTGGGATTCGGTTCTTCAGTCAAGTGGTCAATCTGTAGAGACTCCTCCTTTTGTAACAGTTCACCCACATTCTCTGGCAGCATCCCCAAACACTGAGAATACACACATACACAGTTTAGCATCCGAGATAAGGTCAAATATAATAGAGCTCTTTCTTTTTTCAAACATTTCCAAACCTTAAACATTTCCTAAATTATTTTGTTAGCTTAACTGACGTTGGACTAAATGTAAATTGGCCCTCATAACGATGTTGTGAGTATAAACATTGACTAGAAAGCTATTTAATATTCAACAAAAGATGGGCAGATGTTTACTGGTCAGCTAAAACATTTAAACTGAGCAAAAATATTAGACTTACTTTGAAATCTCCAATATGAGGAGCAGGACCTGGGTTCAGTACATACCTTTTCCACCTGGGGGAAAAAAACAATCAACTTACCTCCATCATCAGTCTACTGTGTTCATGAGAACAAAGCACAATAACTTTGTTCATCTCTGCATCTGTGTTTTACTTAATTGGTCCTATATGGATAATTCTGGTCTTTTATGATCCGCCATGCCTACTTCAGTGTAAAGTTCAAGTGGTTCTTTGTTATTTCAACCATATACAGCTGGTACAGTACATGGTGAAACACAACAAAATTCCTCTAGGACCATGGTGCTACATAAAACAACACACTACCCACATGAGACGACACCGAACTATATAAGATCTACACATTCTACACAAAGTGCACGTGCAAACGTGTGCTAACAACATGGGACAGTTCGATACTACTACAACAGGACAATAAGCACAGTAAGAGACAGTGTAGCACCAACCAGTACACAGTTTTAGTGTGGAAGTGTCCGATATAACAGTTATTACAAAAGATAGGTGCCAAAGAGTAACAATATAGTTTAAAAATGGTATCAATGTAAACATAACACGCTATGACTTAGCATGCTTTGTTGGTACCTCGAATATTGAAGGCTCTGAATAAGTTCAGGGACTCAGACACAGTCCCAGTGTTCAGTCAAAGCTTATGGTAATAGTTATGTCTTAGATAAAAGAGCAGGTCTTGAGGGTTATCACACACCCAATTCACGATATAGGCCAAGTAGTGTCTTAAAATATCATAGTGCATTGCGGGTATTCTTTGCTCACCAGGGTACAGTGAGTTTTTGCAGCATTGTAGACTGATAGACAGGTAGATAGATAGATAGATAGATAGATAGATAGATAGATAGATAGAGGAGGAAAGACTCACCTGGTGTATGAAAAGTAGCAGAACAATATCAGCGGCAGTAAGAACAGAGCCAGCCAGACTCTAGCGTAAGACATATCCAGAGGGTCTGCTTCTAAACACACACAGAACACACTTCACACACATACACACTGGCCATATGTCAAAAATATAACATTACAACACATGATAGGTATAATATTGTGGGTTTTTTTTTTTTTTTTTTTTTTAATAAAAACCATTGAAAATATTCAAACATAAAATTTTTTTAAATGCCAGGATCTATAAATAGGCGTGGATATGCTAATTAAAAAATCTCTCCATGTCCTCTTTTGATGTCAAATTGATACCTGCGTTACCGATTTATACAAATGAAATACAAGAGTGTGCTTAATATGGAATAAAACATGATAGGGTCATAGAAAAATAAATCAACAATGGGGCGGTGTGATGCGGCCAGACATGAAGTGACATTCTGAAGTTGAATATTTTTCAATAACAGCATGTCCCAAGTGTTTTATTCCTCGTATACCAGAGCGATTTGCCAATGCACTGAATTTTTAAAATTATTAAAGAACATCCATATCGGCTCACCTGGGCCCGTAGCTGCTGTATCAAGTTTTACTTCTGCACACCAAAGAAACAAACCGAGGAAACCAATTAGCCAATTGGTGGAGGGATTTAAGTCATGTGATACAACCAACGGAGACAAATACTTACTTTTAGTGCGTCTAGTTCTCCAGTAAATGGCGGGACCCCAGTGACTCCAAACGCCCTTGTAAGATGTCCCATAAGGCGCTGAGCGCAAGTGTGCTGTGTAGTTAGTGTCAGGCTCAAATGTGGACATCGGCACCGACACATTGGTTTGAAAGGAGTGGACGTCCAACACCTGCAAACATACGCCGATTATAACCTTCGACACGTGAATAAGAGAAGGAAATCACACCTGTGCACCATTTGTCAGGTTCAAAACCATGATCAACTACCCTTCCTCAGTCCACTGTGTATGTCTCACACCACACACCCTATACACGATATAGGCCACATACGTGATGATTAAAAAAAAAAAAAAACACCAAAAACCCCTTTACATGGTTAATGCGACCCACAATATAAACCCTATTCACTATGTAGGTCACATTACAGCAACCACAACCATCACCAACATCTCTCTGTCATTAATCCACCATGGATATAACCCAAACCACAACACACACACACACACACACACACACACACACACACACACACACACACACTAAGTAAGCATTATCTGTTAGAGAAGTCATCATATAAAAATTAAAGATGTCTAAATATCACCACATCTATTACAAAAAATAATTGTGTTATTATTTATTCGATTCCAATTGTAACAAATGTAATTTGCTAATTGGGTAGTTAGCTAACTGTTGATAATGGCGAAGTGACGTTTTTTAGGCTTTTGGAAGGAGTCTCCAGTGTTAGTGCTTTTTTTTTTTATCGCTATCTGTTTCCCTGATATTTTTAACGGTAATATTCCTTGAAATTGCTATTTCCAAGAGAGCAAGCCACCATAACCTGGACCAGCTTTCTAGGCCTTGAATAGATCTTGGATTTATTCACGTACAAATATATTAATCTTTTACAAAATGCTTTCCATGGAGAGCGACATTGACAAGGTGGTAATAAAAACCCTCTATATTAAACCGTTAATTCTATCCCTGAAACACTAGGAAGAAAGCAGGGACATGCTGGATAGTGTGCAAGCCTACTGCATCACAAACACACACACACACACACACACACACCTAGGACAATTCACTGGCTAATCCAAATATACTGGAGAGTTGAAGGAAACCGGAGAACCCAGAGGAAACCCATATGGACACGGAGAGAGAACATGTGAAACTTCACTCAGATGGTAACCTGAACTCAGGATAGAACCTTGGAGATCAAACGCCAATACAACCCCGTGCCGCATTTATTACACTAATAGAAACAAATTTCCTGTTACTGTAAACTACAGGAATAGTAAACCTGTTGAGGTGTTTCAGCACATTCTAGATATTTTATGTCTGATTTTAATGATAACGGATTTGGGTTACTGACAGGAAGTGGGTTCAACATGTTGCTGAAGGCTTTTTATTTTTGTTTGTGGACACACTCACAGGCGTGTATCCTCTTTGTGGTGACAGCACTCCTTGCTAAAAATACGTTCCCACACCCTACATGTCCTGCTTTTGCCACGTGACAACAAAATCCAAGCATAAGTTAAATTCGATCAGCGTCGATCGGTTATTTTTTATAACATCAGCCCCGGCAGTAGTTTCCAGCTGATTTATATCAAAGTGCTCGTTCCAATACGTTATCGTTTCTGTAGTAATAACGCACACAGGCCTGTTGTATTGAGGACACGGATTAAAAAGCTGTGACGTTTTCTGCGAGGACACGTTTATTTAACGTTTATGAAAGGAGTCTCCAGTGTTCTATTCTGTATTTATTGTATGGGCTAATTAAAATCAGTAAATATGAAGTAACCCATTGGTCACGTTTTCAATTAGCTGGTTAGCTTTAACATAAAATCTACCCTTACTGACTCAGGGACATTTGTCTCTGGGCAAAATCAAGACAAGCCCCTCATTCCTGCACTGTGTGCTCCTAATACACACAGTGTTAGTCGATGTCATGTCACCACCACCTGACCTTAACTCAAATGCTAAATGTTAATGGGGTGAATAAACTGTGGTATCAGATGTACTCTACAGCTTCATACACACACCTTGTTCGTTCTGTGTATGCTGAGTTGGTACTGGAGGAACGGGACGAGCATCACGTTTTCATTATAGCCGCTGAGCCAGTGGAAAACAGCCTCATCTGGTTTCCATAGCAACATCAGCTTCGATGGTGGGACAGGCTGAACTGCAAAATGCACACGTCATATGAACATATAAACAAGGAGTGTATTTGTACCTCTGTGCGTGTGTGGTTCTTACTGTTCTTTACTGGCATGTAGTCTTTCTTCAGCACTGTTGATCCATTGTTGCCATGGAAACTGTAGTTAAGCGAGATCTGGAAGATGTCCGTGTCCATGAACGTGTGTTCAACCCGTGTATACAGGTTCAGCACGCACAGCCATGAGTATGTCTGGGACGTGAACGCACACTCGAATGTCTCCCTGTTCAATATTACAACAGTTGCACCCAGTAAATATAGAACACACACACACACACACACACACACACACACACACACACAAAAACAACTTTGTTTGTTTTAATTGTGTAAAATATCGTTGACCTGAAGGAGGCGTGGCCTATGTGTCTGTCAGTCACAGTGAAGGAGGCATGGCCTATGTGTCTGTCAGTCACAGTGAAGGAGGTGTGGCCTATGTGTTTGTCAGTCACAGTGAATGAGGCATGCATCTGATCAGTGATCGCATAATGTTAAAGGTAAAACTTTCAGGTTTGGAACATTGTATAACCCCACCCCTCATTTGAATATGTATGAAGCTTTGAAATAATCACGATTCATAATGGAATTCCAGCCAGCAGAGGGCATCACGGGGTCCTGGCTCAGAGGTCATGTTCAACTCACACCTGATGGTGTAGAGATAATCGCTCAAACACTCCAACCTGTAATTATGACCTACGTGCACACACACACACACACACACACACACACACACACACACACACACACACACACACACACACAAAGTCGTGCTATAAAATTTACGCACAAAAATTAATAATTAAAAAAATATCTAAAGAGACCTAAAAGATCAATTTGTTCAAAAATGTACTGGTCTGTAAACCTCTTATTTACGCTCCCACCTGTGCACACACTTCATGCCATTTATATTGCTGGTAATAGAAATAGTAAATTAGAATGAAACGAAAATGTACATCTAAAACTGTTTACATTTTAAGAGATGGCCTGGGTCAATGGGACATGCCATTGCTATGCAGTGAACAGAACATGAGGGTTAAATGGTGGAACAATGAGTACCATCTGTCATATTCAGGCACATCAGCGTTCCCCTTAGGTGAGAAAAACAGACGAACAACTGGAAAAAAAGACTGCATCTCATCTTCTTTTTCTGTAAAATACAACGTTATTATTTTTAATACTCATCTGTCAGAAGACTACATCACTGAAAAGCCGTCACCGTCATTCATGGCGGTTAAAGCAAACCAGCACAAACCTGTTGCGATTAATTACAGTGCCCTCTACTAATATTAGCATCTTTGGTAAATATCAGCAAAGAAGGCTATGAAACATTGTCTTTATTGTTTAACTTTTTGATCTTTTGTTAAAGAAATTGTCTCAACGCACTGTGAAGAGAATGATTTGAGTGGCCAAAAAATCTCCAAGGATCACAGCTGGAGAATTGCAGAAGTTAGTTGCGTCTTGGGGTCAGGTCTCCAAAAATACAATCCGAAGTCACATACATCACCACAAGTTGTTTGGAAGGGTTTCAAGAAAAAAGCCTCTACTCTCATCCAAAAACAAACTCGAGAGTCTTCAGTTTGCCAGACACTACTGGAACTTCAAATGGGATCAGGTTCTATGGTCAGATGAAAACAAAATAGAGCTTTTTGGTAACAAACACTAGAGGTGGTTTTGGAGCACACAGAAAGGTAGCCATATGGAAAAGTACCTCATGCCCACGGTTAAATATGGTGGTGGCTCTTTAATGTTTTGGGGCTGTTTTTCTGCCAAAGGACCTGGATAGTTTGTTAGGATACATGGCATCATGGACTCTATCAAATATCAACAGATATTAAATGAAAACCTGACTGCCTCTTCCAGAAAAATTCAAATGGGCCGTGGTTGGATCTTCCAGCAGGACAATGATCCAAAACATACATCAAAATCAACACAAAAATGGTTTACTGACCACAAAATCAAGGTCCTGCCATGACCATCCCAGTCCCCTGACCTGAACCCCATAGAAAACCTGTGGGGTGAACTGAAGAGGAGAGTCCACCAGCATGGACCTCAAAATGTGAAGGATCTGGAGAGGTTCTGTATGGAGGAACGGTTTCAGATTCCTCGCCATGTATACTCCAACCTCATCAGGCATTATAAAAGAAGACTCAGAGCTGTTATCTTGGCAAAGAGAGCTAGCACAAAGTACTGACTAAAAGGGTGCAATTGTTTGATATCCATGAGAGCAGAGTCTTTTTGTGAATTTTTTTAAGATCAAAAGGTTAAACAATAAAAACTAATTTTCACAGCCTTCTTTTTTTTGTAATTAACACTTTTATTGATTCACAAGTTAACACAAATAGACAAACAACATATATAATGAATCAAACTATTTTAACATAAATCCTCACTATAACCCCTCCCCTTACCAACCTCCCACCCCACCCTGGTCCCCTCACAAACACCCCTGTGGTCAACAGAATATAAACTCACATATCCAAAAAAAAATTTAAAAAATCAATAAAAATACACACAATTAATTAATTAAATACAATAATCAAGTATAATCATAGACTAAACCCTAAATTATACTCTCCACTGCCCCTCCTCGAGAGTCTCCCAAAAACGCCAAATAACTGCTCCATTTCTTCCTGAAGGAATTCCCAACTCCAATCCTTCTGCTCGACCCCTCCTCAAAGGCCGCCACCCTCCCCATCTCCATACACCACTCTGGAAATGAGGGCGCTCCATCTGATTTCCATTCCCTTAAAATAACCTGTCTACCAATCATCACACTGGTCAAAACCCAATCTTTTTTGTACCTATCCTCCAATTTTGTGACCTCCCCATCTCCCAAAATACAGAGTCTAGGGAAGAACGAGATCTGAGTGTTCAACACCTCACGTACAAAGCTCTGCACCTTCCACCAAAATTCTTGGATCTTACGACACCCCCAAAAAACATGGGTGGTGTCTCCATCTTCTGAATGGCATCGCCAGCAGTTGGGTGTGTCTTTAAGACTGAGCCTATACAATTTACAGGGCGTCCAATAGAACCGATGTAAAATCTTAAATTGTATAAGGCGCACCCTTGCGTATCTAGATGTAGTTTTTATATTTTTTAAAATCCTAGCCCAGTCTCCCTCCCCCAATTCCAAATTTAAATCTTTCTCCCATAATCTCTCAAGAGTGGTCGAAACTCCGTCCCCTAGACTCTGAATCAGTAAGGAGTAATACACTGATGCTTCATGCCCTCTTCCAAAAGCAGAAATCACCTCTCCCAGAGTATCTGCTGCTTTAGGGGGGTGCATGCTACTCCCAAAAATAGTACAGAGCAAGTGGCGTAGTTGAAGATACCTAAAAAAAACTGAGATCTGGGGATCCCAAAATGTTGAACCAATTTTTCAAAAGATATCATCACACCACTCTCATAAAGATCACCAAGTGTATTAACCCCCCTCATGATCCACTCTGACCAACAAAAAGGGGACTTATTAATACGTAAGTTGGGGTTTAGCCATAGGCTCGAAGCAACATTGAGATAAATATCAGAATCAAACACTCTGGACACTCTTGTCCACACTGAGTGCAGATGTGAAATAACGGGGTGTGATTTAACTTCTCTGGTTAGATTAATGGAAAGGCTTTGCAGTGGCAAAATAGGGGCAAGAACTTCTTGTTCAATGCAGAACCAGGGAGGGGCTCTCTCAGGTGGAAGTGACCAATGAGACAAATGTCTGAGACCAAACGCATAATAACAAAACAGAACCTTGGGTAGGCCTAGCCCACCCTTGTCAACCGGCCTATGTAACTTATTGAAATTTAACCTGGGACGCTTACCATTCCAAATAAAAGACTTTGCTATACTCTCAAATTGCTTGAAATAAGAAAGAGGGACATCTATAGGGAGAGATTGCAGCAGGTAACTGAATTTTGGAATACAACTCATTTTAATAACATTAACCTTCCCGATCATAGATAAATGTAAAGAAGACCACCTGTCTACATCACTCGAAAACCTTTTTATTAACGGGTCAACATTAACACTAACTAAATCGGACAAATTTTTAAAAAATTTTGGAAATAAAATACCCAAATACTTAATGCCCTGTTTGGGCCACTGGAAGGCACCAGTCTGAAAGGCCGTTACAGGACAGTACGCTGTCAGAGCCAAAGCTTCGGATTTAGACCAGTTGACTTTGTATCCTGAGAATTTGGAAAAGGAATTAATAATTCTGTGGAGGAAGGCATAGATCTAGTAGGGTCAGAGACGAATAATAAAATATCATCTGCATAAAGCAAAAGCTTATGCGCCACACCTCCCGCCACCACCCCTGGAAAATCATTCTCCTTTCTTATCGCCGCTGCTAACGGTTCCAGGGCAAGACTGAACAATAATGGGGAAAGAGGGCAACCCTGCCGGGTGCCCCTATCTAGAGTAAAATAATCTGAAATTAGTCCATTTGTTTGTACTGCCGCTACCGGGTGTCTATAAAGTAGCTTAATCCAACCAATGAAAGTATCCCCGAACCCATACACTTCCAAAATCTTAAAAAAATAATCCCATTCTACCATATCAAACGCCTTTTCGGCTTCACAGCCTTCTTTGCTGGTATTTACCAAGGGCGCCAATATTAGTGGAGCGCACTGTATTTAATAAATAAGTTGCATATACTACTGTTTACATTAATAAGTTATTTTTATAAGTAGACGGAATAAAGATCTGTACCTGGAGCTGTCAAAAGTTGTTGATTGTAGTATGTTGAGCAAGAGAAACTGAGAACACACGCACACACACACACACACCCCTCTCTCTCTCTATCACTCACTATCGCTCTCTCTCTGTGGTTTGTTTGGCGTTTCAGATCCTCATTATGTTCACTCTCTGATCATATCTTTACCATATCATCCCTCTGTGTGTGTTTTATGTACATTTATTTTATATATATATATATATATATATATATATATATATATATATATATATATATATATATATGTGTGTGTGTGTGTGTGTGTGTGTGTTTATATATATATATATATATATATATATATATATATATATATATATATATATATATATATATATATATATATATATATGTGTGTGTGTGTGTGTGTGTGTGTGTTTATATATATATATATATATATACACACACACACACACACACACACACACACACACACACACACGTATGCGTGTGTGTGTGTGTGTTTATTTTAAGACTTCTCCATTATTGAGTCAGTACAAAACCATGTTGTATTTCCAAACATTAGTTTTCCAAAAAAAAACCCAAAAAAGTTACAGTGAAATGTTTGTATGTCAGTAAAGAATGGGACATATTACATAACAGACAGAAAAAACATAATGAATTCTGCTGGATTTTGAATGTAATAATCAAAAAGCTACTGCTACAGTCAAAGAACTATGGCGGGTTCTCCAAAATGAATGTCTCCTTCCAGACACTACACTGTTGTTCCTGTTAAGGTTGAGTGTTAGGACTCTAAAATCCACTTTCCGTTACACTTTCCTTGTGCCTTGTCCAAGTGGATATTTGTGTGACGAAGACAATGTACACTTCAGAGCCTGTTAAAAATTTACTGGAATACAGTGATGCAAATTAGGACCAAGTCTTATCCTTTATGTGCAAGGAAAACACACCGTACTCTTTGAATATAAATGCTACTAAATAGCATTTAGATTTACTCAATGTTTATTACATCCCCAGGCCATTATTTATTTTCTACACTATCTAGTTTCTGCAGTTCAACACTTCTTGGCTTCCTGCCTCTCAGCACTTATCTGATAAGACATGGAAAGATATTTATCATCAGACATAAATGGGTAAGCTCGGTCTGTTTTATAGTACTTGGTTTTATCTTTAGGAAGCTTTGCAGTATATGCAGAAAATACATCTTAAATAAACATCAATAGAAGTCAACAGGTAACATCTCAATCAACAAATAATTCGAGTATTTGTGGTTGTTTGTTCAGAAAATTTCTACATTTAAAATGAGAGAAATATTTCTTGAGTATCAGCCATAACTTTAAAACCAGTGACAGGTGAAGTGAATAACATTGATTATCTCGTTTAGAGTGGCACCTGTCATGGGCTGGGATATATTTATTAGGCAGCAAGTGAACAGTCAGTTCTCGAACTTGATGTGTTGGAATCAAGAAAAATGGGCAAGTGTAAGGATCTGAGTGACTTTGACAAGGACCAGATTGTGATGTCTAGATGACTCGGTCAGAGTATATCCAAAACTGCAGGTTTTGTGTGGTGTTCCCGGTATGCAGTTGCTCACTGATACGCATGCCGAGGCGAAGACTATCCCATCTTGTCCGATCGCACAGAAGAGCTACTGTAGCACAAATTGCTGAAAAGGTTAATGCTGGCTATGATAGAAAGGAGTCAGAACACAGTGCATCACAGCTTCCTGTGTATGGGACTTGTCCACCGCCAAAAGCACCTACAACGGGCACATGAGCATCAGAACTGGATGATGGAGCACTGGAAGAAGGTGGCCTGGTCTGATGAATCTTTTCCATCATGTGGACGGCCGGGTGCGTGTGCGTCGCTTACCTGGGGAAGAGATGGCACCTGGATACCCTATGGTACACTATGGCAGTGGCAGAGCGGAGGCTGGGTAATGTTCTGCTGGGAAACCTTGGGTCCCTGCATTCATGTGGATGATACTTTGACATGTACCACATACCTAAACAATGCTATGAACCATGTACAGCCCTTCATGGTAATGGTATTCCTTAATGGCAGTGGCCTCTTTCAGCAGGATGATGCACCTTGCCACAATGCAAAAATTGTCTACGAATGTTTTGAGGAACATGACAGTTTTCAAGGTGTTGACTCGACCTCTAAATTCCCCAGATCTCAATCTGATCGAGCTTCTGTAGGACGTGCTGGACAAACAAGTCAGATACATGGAGGCCCCACCTCACAACTTACAGGACTTTCAAGGATCTGCTTCTAACGTCTTGGTGCCAGATACCACAAGTCTTATGGGGTCAGTGCCTCAGGGGTTCAGAGCTGTTTTGATGGCACAAAGGGGGACCTGCACAATTTTAGGCAGCTGGTTTTAATGTTATGGCTGATCGGGGTGTATGAGCATAGTTTATTGGGAGATTTTGGTTCAATCAAATACAAGAAAGCCATTTCAAATAGACACTAGAGGTTATATGGAGTCTAAATAAAAGTAGAGAATGTCTTGTTTAGGTTAGTTATGAGAACTGCAGCAAGTGCTAAATTAATCTACACAAACAGACTTCCTGTCAGCCCTATGTGGCTTATTACACAGCTCTGTCAGATAGTGTGTGGGTTGTGGCTGGTCTGTTACACATTTAACCTGGAGTACTGACCTGCCAAACTCCCCAATTCAGAAGCACATTTTTGCACAAACAAACATACACTATATGGCATCATAGTCATTTGTGGACACTTGACCATCTCACCAATACGTGCTTGTTGAACATCCCAGACAGATTTTCTCCCCGTTTGCTGTTATAATAACGTCCACTCTCGTGGGAAGGCTTTCCGCTAGATTTTAGAGCGTGGATGTGAGGATTTGCCTATTCGGCCACAAGAGAGTTAGTCAGATCAGGAACTGATGTCGGTTCTAGGAAGCCGGGGTGCATTTGGCATTCCAGTTCATCCCAAAGGTCTTCAGTGGGGTTGAGGTCAGGGCTCTGTGCAGGTCACATGAGTGAGCCACACTAAACTTGGCAAACCATGTCTTCACAGACCTTATTTAAGCAACACTCCTTCCATACTTTACGCCGCCCTGCACCAAGAACTAGGTGATCTTTTGAGGTTGGCAAGGTATTATCAGCATGTTTTGTAATGCTTCACAAACTGAGATGCATTTGGTGTGCTTTTAAAAAGTCCTCGATGAGCTGAGGGAAATATCTAAACGGTATCAGAACACACTGGGTATGCTCGGCCTGAGACAGAGTACAGTACAAACCACAAAAGATGAGTTATATTTGCCTGAGTAACAATTTTATCAGGTGGCATCCACATCTAGGACATTCAACTATATGCTGTTTTATGAATCTGGCATATGAAGAAAATGATAGGTTGTAGGGGGACAGTAATGCGCTGTATATAAGGTAAACAGTATACTAGGAGAAAAGTATGATAACACAAGATATTATCATATTAAATTAGCATTACACATTATATAAACATTACGATTAGCATAGTATATTCAAATGAAAGTCTTTGTAGCCTGACACTGCAAAAGCACACAGAAGATGATAGTATAAATAAAAGTTCAGCATGTCTCACGTCTCAGCATTAACATAAATAAACTTCCCGCAAGCGCCATATCGCTATAATAGATCAAATGTGTTATGTGAGTGTATGTGTGTGTCTGTGTCTGTGTTGGGGGGGTATTGGGTGGGTGGGTGTTTTGTTTGTCTGTTGCACTTTCAAATCACCTACCAAATCCCACCAAACTCGCGCAAGTGCATATGTTATTGCACATAGATCACTGATGAATTGTTGAGTCAGTATATTACAGATTTCAATTGGACAACAATAATTAATACACCCGAAACGAAGACCCTGTCAACTCCAGCTTTACAGAATAAGTACGTGCCATCTCCTGCGGTGCTTTTCAGACCTGCATACATGCCACTGAGATGAGGGGGTTGCGGAGCAGTATGCGGGTGATGGGGTGTGGCGTACTGTGGGTACATGTTTTACACAGTGCTCTACTTTTCCTTTTTTTCTGTAGATTGTTGCAGCTGGAGTAGGGCTGTGTTTGTGGTGAGCTGGGGCACTTCTAAGTGGATTGCCCCCAAAAAGGAGGTGGGTCAGGTGCTGCAGGTCATTATGATTCTGCAGTCCTTCTCCAATCTGGTGGTAACAGAATGCCGGTCAGTATTCTAGGGGGCATACATGAGACATTCACAGAGCCCGATCCACCAAAGTCTGATTGAGGATGAGGCACTGGAATGTGGAGGGAAAGTTGAGGTGTACACATATAATCTGTTGCCCTTCAAAATTGAATATAGCCTCTACAGGATTTTACTTGTATTACTCCCTGCCTCTAGCTTAAAAAGACTTTCCTAAGGATGTTGGCTCCGAGGTGTTGTTTTGGCAGCGAGCGGAGTTTGCCTCCTGACCTAGTGCACTGACCTCCTGTCATGGTGTACTAACCTCAAACACCACATTGAGACTCCCCCAGGCATGTCGGCACGCAGACAACCATACTGCATATCTGAATCAGAAAATAAAAATAGTAGTTCAGAAGCAAATGGAAAGTCACATAGTAACTCAAACACATTTATGCCAGTGCTAAGTTTGATACCTATCCAGTGCCTTGGATTGATAAACCAGTCCAAGTTCAATTTGACTCTGGATTTAAACTAGGGTTATTATCAGATTTCTTTATCAACAGACTCCTTGGGGGAACCCCCCCGAGTGTCAGCTACATTTCAACAACTAATGGATGCCAATGGCAGGTGCAAGTTGAATTTGAAGGTATGTTAGATGTTCCAGTGCTGATCTGCTGCGTCCAATTCCTGTTTACCATGTACATGTGGCAAACCAGGAGATCTAAATCAGAACTGGCTTCCTGCTTGCGATTGTGAAATTTCACATATTAAGTGCAGGACACTTTATCAGAGGCCTTTTCCAAAACACACAACCAACCACGAATGTTTCCACAACCCACAACAGGTCAGAACCAACCAAATGTTAAAGATGCAATTACACATGTAACACATTAATCAACATTTGTAATCAGATATAATTGAGCTACACATGCTACAGTGTACATTCACCAAAACCTCACCCTGATTAATGACTTTTTTTTGGTTCAGTTCTGACTCCTTCATAGTTTCAGTGCAAAACTAAGAAGGTAAACAGACAGACATATTTTGGCTGCCAAAATCATACATATATATATATAGATTTTTTTTTCTTCAGCATATAGAGACCTTATGACCTCAGGTTGCAGACAAACATTCAAATCTAGACAGAGACCATAATATAGTGGTGTAAATGATTAGTTGAAATTGGGGTCACTGAAGTGCTTTTACTTGCAGCAAAAGTCATCTTATTTTAACAATCTGCTTCAGTAAACAGTTTCAAAAGAGTCACTTACATCACTACAGATGTAAATAGAAAAACCCAGATAACAGAAAAACCCAGATATGGCAGATTTTGTAGCGTGATTTTGAAACTTCCTTCAGCATTTGTGGTTATTGAGCAAAATCTGTAAGTAAATAAGACAGGAAAATATATGTTTTCTTTCTTTGGATTTGTCTTGAGCATGGTTAGGTGCAATATTTTATTTTTATTGCTCATATATTGTAAATTACTCATCATTATCACAATGAGAAGTTTATTACCTTGACTCACAATGTTATATTTATTCCTAGTTTAAATGCTTGCTTTGTGGCCAGTTTCAACTCTCATATATATATATACATTTTTTAAATAAATGTATACATTTTAAAGATGTCCTGACTTGGTTCATCTCTCCAAGTCTATGAAACCAAGATTAAAGTAGCCCTGACCTCAAAAAGTATTTTGAGAAGCTTAACTCTTCTTGAACGGCTGACTCCAATTATACAGATTTGTGTTTAGGTCAAACTTGTTACCGTAGTGCCAAATGGACAATTTCCCATGTAGAACATTATAAATTATGATCTGCTGCTTTGAATCGATCATGGCTGAAATAATATATTGATGTAAAACTTGGAATCCACTGAACCTTGCTAGTAAGCTCATTAACCTACATGATGTTAGTGATTAACATAATATTGATTATTATGGTCATGTCATATTTAACAGCTTTGGCTACTGTTAAGTGAGAACACGTACTGCATTTATTAGTTTTCTTTATTTTTACTCCATGTTCGCCCTAATCCGATTCTTTCCTAAACCGCTTTATTAGGAATGCCTGTACAACTATCCAACCAGCCAATCATGTGGCAGCAGTGCGATGCATAAAGTGGTGCAGATACACATCAAGAGCTATGGTTAATGTTCAAAACCAACATCAGAATGGGGGAAAAAACTCTTTGACCTCGGCAAGGTTGTGGGTGCCAGAGAGGCTGGTTTGATTATTTCAGAAACTGCTGATCTCCTGGGATTTTCACCCACAGAATCTCTAGAGTTTACACAGAATGGTGTGAAAAATTAAAAAAAACATCATTGTTGATGACAGAGGTCAGAAGAGAATGGCCAGACTGGTTCGACCTGACAGTAAGGCTGTGATACCTCAAACAACCCGTCTGTACAACCGTGGTAAGCAGAAAAGCATCTCAGAATGCACAACACGTCAATCCTTCAGGTGGACGGTCTGAGAGTCACCACAGAGTCATCAAAACTAGACAGATATATACCTCTACAAGCTGTTATTTGAAGGGTTTTACGGTATTTCTAACGTATTTTAAGGTATAAACACAATGCAGCTTGTGTTTAACAAGTTTTGTGTTAATTGTTTTGTTTTATTTATTTATTTACAATGTAACTTCAATTGAATGAAATAGTCAGTGTTCATATATATTATTTTTTCTTGAAATATTTGCATCACATTCAGCTAAACTGTCCATTCAAAAAAAAAAAAAAAAAAAAAAAAAAAAAAAAAAAAAGGCAGCCTGGAATTATTTTCTACATATTTAAATACTACACGTTAATACATAAAAATAACAACAACAACAACAACAACAACAACAACCATTTCCCTTAACAGAGACTTCGCCATGCTAAGGGAAATGGTATTTATTGTAGATGCTAGCCTAAGGAGTGTCTCTGAGTAGCAGTGGAAAGGAGATTGACGTCACAGTGCCACGGACAACATTAAACGTAACACCAGCCACGTCATTTCACACAACGTCTGTAGTAACACATCCTGATCATGGTCTATTTACGGATTTAAATATATGTCTACAAAAATAGCAATGTTAGCAGTACAGTTAAGTGGCTACGGGGATTTATATTAGATCCGTCAAACAGAGTTTCTATAAATAAACACATATTAACCGGAACACTTCTTTTCATAGCTGTATTTCCGTCGAGACTTCAAAAAAGGCGTAATACATTACCCCACCCGTATTCTGTACAAACTCCGCCTTCAGCGTCGGGATTGGTGGAGCAGCTCCGGCTTTCTGCGCTGTGATTGGTTACTAGCCGGGCGACTCTTTCACATAACTCTCTCGTTGTTTCTTAAACAAAACAAACAGTTATCTTTTCTAGCACGGTGATTTTCTCTGTCTACGTTTCATTCTAACTATTATAGTATTTCTACCAACAAATAAATCTTTGCTGCTATACTGTTTGGCTTCACAAGGACAAATAATATCTTTTTAACCTAAATTATTACCTTTAATTCTATAAATCCAAGTTTAATTAGTAAGGAATAAAAAACAACAACATGGGCGTGTGCTGTTTTAGGAAAATAAATTAATGACGGGGTGGTGTGACGCTGTTATTGTTTTCACCACAAAGCAGTTTTATTCCTCTTGCACGACAATTAGCCAATTTTTATTTATTGATTAGTGTATGACATGTCATACTGTTTATCCATTTATAGTCATTTTAATGTCAAGGAACATCTTTAAAATAAGTTAGTTCCTACTATACGTTATATCAGCTGTAAACTGTCGCTCTTTAATGCTTTATTTTTTCTCTCTCTTTCTCTCTCTTGGTTGAAGTTAATAAGACAAAAAAACAAACAAAAAAAAAACAACAACAACAACGACTTGTCATGTTACCGAGAAACCGCAAATTATAAAGTCCTCTGTCCTGAACTCAAAGTTACAGTTTCACCTCTGACTGGAGACTCCTTCCGTAAATGTTAAATAAACAGGTCCTTACAGAAAACACCAACGTGTCCACGATTACACAGGGGTTTCGCTGTACGATATAAACCCGTGACTCGTCGTACAGCTGGAACTATAGTCAGAGCTGCTGTTATAGAAAATTAATCAACCTTCTGACTAATTAGATGATTTCAAAATGTCATGAAATCAGGCATAAATTCAACTGAATTTTCAATTATTATTATTATTTTTTAAAGGCTGTTAAAATTGAAATACTATTTCTTTTATTTAAGTTTAATCTATGATGTTTTGGGGGGAATAAAATGTGGATTTTCATATGAGTGGATGTACATGACACAAATAAAGTAAAACATACAGACCTGTACTGGATTGACACATAAACTGACCAATCATGGTAAAGACGGTGGAGTTCGCCTGAATACAGGTGGGAATTAATGACGCTTTTGCAACCCGGAAGCAGCAGGAAACATTCAGGATATCTGCTCGCAGTCTGTTAATTCGTTTTTAACTCCAGAGATATTAGCTCAGACTTGGTGAGCTCTAACGCTGGAGGAGGCGGTGGCGCTGCTGGAGTTGTATCTGGTCGTTATGGTCATTTCTTTCTCCTGGGCTGTTTATTTTCTCTTCGTGTCCAAACCGGGATTGGGCAAAAATTACAGGATGGACTGAACTGCAGGTATTTCCCCACCAGATTACAGTGAGAGTTAAAGTACATTTTAAGTAGAATTTTTAACTACTAACTTTGTTGGTACGAGTAATGTAAGTGTCTGTACGTTCTTTAGGCACCAAAATGTTCATTATGAACCAGTTATTATGAATTGAATGCATTTTTCTTATAACTACACGCGTGTGAGATGCAAATTAACGTGCATGAAAGCGATTGGTCAGCTGTTTTGATTATGCAAATCGAACCCTGGAGCTTGACCCCTGATTGGCTGCTGTCGCTTGTTCAAAATTAGCATTCTTTGTAGAATTAAACTAGGTGTCCTGCTGTTACACAGCAGTGATCTTAAAAGATAGCACTGCAATCTGACAACAGTTACATTTTTGTTTGATTTTAATTTTAATTCATTAATGAGTGAAACATCATAGCTTTTTGTCTGTTATAGTTTAGTGCAACGGTCACAAAAATATGGACATTTATGACTGTTACGTTAAAGTTACAAAGTGCTGGGACTGGAGACTCCTTCCATTTTGGCATTTCTGCTTTCTTAATCACATGACAAGGTGGTGGAGGTGTTTTTGTTGTAATTTTATTAACTTCAACTTTGAACATTTAAAGACAGTTCGGGGTGTACTACATTACACACTGGAAAAAGGGGGGGGGGGGGGATCATCAGCATTTATTCAATACGTGGCTTCTCCTTATGAGGAGCGGTAGACCTCTCAAAGCAAAGAGGCAGAGCCTCGTAACCGATCAGTAAATCTGGAACGATCGAACGTACAAACATATCCACGGCAGTTGGAATCGCTCGGAGCCTGCAGTAGGTGTAATTTTGTAAATATTGTAAATAAACGAAGTTCTGTTTGCATTCATTTCTGAAATTTGTTGTTTATACATCTAGCTGTCACATCCTTCTGCTAGCAGCAGGGAGCCAAAAACAAAGGTCCTTTATGATGATCGGATATGTTTTAATAACAGTCTTTGATTTCGAATCCCTTTGAACGAGCGAGAACGTGTTAGAACAAGCACGTTAATATAAACCAGACGTTCATGTTACACGTGTAGCAACTCTTTAGTTTTTGTAACTAGAGGTCGAGCGATAGTGGATTTTTAAAAATTACGATACCGATGATTAAATTGGGCGGAAGCTGCCGATGAATGATTAGTCAACCGATAGTTTTTAAAATTGATCTTGAATGAAAACAACACTCAAAGGAAAATATTGCTGCACTTTATAACAAAAATAAACAGTACTGATTGTACCATGAAAATGTACTGTACTTTTTAAAAAAAATAAATAAGTATATAAATATTAATCTTAACCAGTAATAAACATTAAAAGTAAAAAAAATAAACATCCAAAATTAATTAAAAAAAAACACTCCAAATAACACAACAAAATTAGTCAGTAATTGTTTTTTATTTCGCCTCTAGGGGCCGCTCTCAGCGCGCCCTTTTCAGCCAACTGACGCTGTAATTAATCCGTCAACCTCTATTTTTGACTAGTTTCATCATTAGTCAGTCCCTCCAGGATTTCACAATTTTGTGAGAAATGAGCGTAAAATCAAGCAAACTCTGCAGATTTGGGCCGAGACAATCCCTCTTCAATTCAATTTTTAAAAAAATAAAAAATCTCATTTGCTTACAAACATCACTGCAAAATTATTTTGTGTAATTGCAGTTTCGCCAGTTAAAAAAAAAAACCCCACAAAAATCTCCACAAATTCCGTCGCAAAAAATTCGAGATGAGCTGCAACAAAATCGAGAATTTTTTTTGGCTGCAACAATCACATCAAAAAACCCTCTGAAATCCTGCATGAAGAGATTGTTTTAGCAAACGAAGTTGCCCAGATGACTAGAATAAGGAACTCACTAATTAACACAGACTTTTCAATGTGTTCTTGAGGATCCTAACAGCGACCCGTCAGCTCACGCAGTCATGGACTTCTCGAAGTTCCTGGCAGACGATTTCGATGTGAAGGAGTGGGTGAACGGTGCGTTCAAAGTGGCACAGAAAGATGCGCCGGGCAAAGCGGACGCTCACGCAGCCACGCTGGTCATGAAGCTGCAGCTGTTTATACAGGAAGTCAACAACTCGATCGAAGGTAACGATGAGATCTCACCGACTTTATAGTAACCTTCACTGTCCTGGGTGCTGCTGCACTTATTGTGTGTGTGTGTTTGCGCGGATCTTCAGAAACCAGCATTCAGGCTCTGCAGAATATGCCCCGCGTGCTGAGAGACATCGAAGCGGTAAAACAAGAGGCTTCGTTCCTCAGGGATCAGATGGTGATGGTGAAGGAAGATATTAAGAAGTTTGAACAGGACACCGTGCAGTCTATGCAGGTCCACACGCACATACATTATTGTTTCTATAGCAACACCTGACACAGGGACTTGTATGCCAGAAGCGGTGATGTGTAATTGTCGATATGGTGAAGTTTTCTGCGAGAAGAACTTCTTTTTTTTTCCTTCTCCATGTTGGGTGGCATCTAGGAAACAAGTTCCTGTGTAGGCTTGGTCTTGTCAGCATTGGCAAACGACGAGTAGAAGAAGCGCAAGCTTACGTCTAGGAAGGCAGGATGTTTGAAAATATGTCTCTCTGTGTGTGTAGGTGCTGGTCGAGCTCGATCAAGTGAAGTCCAGGATGCAGCTAGCAGCCGAAGCACTACAGGAAGCAGATAAATGGAGCACGCTCAGTGCAGATATTGAGGAAACCTTCAAAACTCAGGTGTGTGTGTGTGTTTGTGTTTAAAAGATGGTTTACGGTCACAACCTGAGTGTGTGTGTGTTTGTGTGTGTGTAGGATGTGGCTGTGATTAGCAGTAAGCTAGCGGCGATGCAGAACAGCCTGGCCATGCTGGTGGATACTCCGGACTACAGTGAGAAGTGTGTGCAGCTGGAGGCGCTCAAAAACAGACTAGAGGCCTTGACAAGCCCTCAGATCGTCTCCACCTTTAATACGCACTCTACAGGTCTCTCACACACACACGCGCGCGCGCGCGCACACACGATTTGCATTTCAACTTCATTACCACAATTTTATACGTGCCATTCTGCGTCACGTTTCTATAGCAACAGGACTCCTTTGGCAGATGCTCCACATAATCCAAGTCAAGCAGTAAACAAATGAAAAGTTTTGACGTTATCTGACGAAGAAATGTGTGTAACTCTTGATATGTTTTCTGCGATGGAACCTTCATGGAAGGAGCCTCCAGGGTCAGCACTTTGAAACGGTCCACCACATAGCAGCCACCTAGCAACACCCAGGCAACCACCTGAGATCCCACAGAAACCGCCTAGCAACACCCAGGCAACCACCTGAGATCTCATAGAAACCGCCTAGCAACACCCAGGCAACCACTTGTGATCCCATAGAAACCGCCTAGCAACACCCAGGCAACCACGTGAGATCCCATAGAAACCACCTAGCAACACCCAGGCAACCACCTGAGATCTCATAGAAACCGCCTAGCAACACCCAGGCAACCACCTGAGATCCCACAGAAACCGCCTAGCAACACCCAGGCAACCACCTGAGATCTCATAGAAACCGCCTAGCAACACCCAGGCAACCACTTGTGATCCCATAGAAACCGCCTAGCAACACCCAGGCAACCACGTGAGATCCCATAGAAACCGCCTAGCAACACCCAGGCAACCACGTGAGGTCCCATAGAAACCGCCTGGCAACACCCAGGCAACCACCTGAGATCCCATAGCCACCACCTGGAATAAGATAGCAACTGCTTAGCAACACCCTGGAAACCACCTGGGATCCCATCGAAACCACGTAGCAACACCCTACCACCTGCCTAGAATTCAATAGCATCCACCTGGGATAACTTGGTAATCAACTAGCAACGCCCAGGCATCCATTTTGAAATAACAGCAATCACATAGCAACCACCAAGCAACTGCCTGGAACACAATCATAACCACCTGGAATACCTTACCAACCACCTCGCAACAACCTGACACACACCTGAACTGCCAAACACCACCTTAATGACCACCTGGAATACCAAAGCAATCATGTAGCAACACCCTAACAACCTCTTAATGACATAGGGGACAATGCTTAAGCTCTCCTAGAAATGCATTGTTATAGTTTTTTTTTGTGTGTGTGTGTGTGTGTGTGTGTGTGTGTGAGAGTTACATTTCCATGTTTGGTTCCATGTGCAGATCAAGCTAAGCTGTTTGTGAAGGTTTTCACAGAAATGGACAGAATGCCACAACTACTGGCTTACTATTACAAATGCCACAAGGTGAGGGTCGTGAGCACACACACACACACACACACACACACACACACACACACACACACACACACCCCCCCACCCACCAGTGTTATATATTTCTGCATTCAGGTGAATATTTTTACTATTTTAACAACTGGTGTCATTCACATAGTGTGTGTGTGTGTGTGTGTGTGTGTGTGTGTGTGTCTCAGGTGCAGCTGTTGAGTGTGTGGGAAAGTGTGTGTCAGTCTGATGCCCCTCTGAAGCAGCAGCTGTCTGAGTTCTATGACACGCTCCTGTCCACCTGGTACACACAGCTCCAGTGGAGCAGTCAGGTACACACACACACACACACACACACACACAGCTTTTATACGCATTTGATGGTATAACAGGAGTCACGTGTGTGTGTTGCGTGTTTGTTCGTGTGCAGGTCTTTAAGAACCCATATGAGGTGGTGACGGTGCTGACGATTCAGACCCTCGGTGCCATGGTTCCATCAATCCCAGAATGCATTGCAGCAGCACTGGAGCGCTGCCCTGCTGAAAGTCGACTTGACACACTTCTCGAGCTGCACCAGACGGCAGCCAGCTTCAGCCGCAGCCTGGAAAACGCCATGCAGCCTCACCTCGGTGTGTGTGTGTTATAACAAAACCCTGACTGCACACAGTTGGAGTCAGTTTCAGTTCCAGGATTTAACACTACAAAATGTAGGCAAAATTTTTGTAAAATTGTGTGTGTGTTGTAGGTGAGTGTAACCTGTTGAAGGTGTGTGAGCTGGTGTCAAGTGTGCATGCACCGTATACAAGTTATCAGATGCAGTATGGAGAGCTGGAGGAGACCAACCTGCTGATCCAACTCAGTGCTGTACCACTGGTGATTATACACACACACACACACACACACACACACATACACACTTTTCAGGTGATGTAAGGTTCATTACTGAGATGAGCAAACGTACTGAAATCTCTCCACACTTTTCCATTTTACGTCTGTGTGTGTGTGTGTGTGTGTGTGTAGGAGTATGGCGAGGTGCTGGACTGTGTGCTGGAGCTCACACACTCGGTACAGAAGGTGTTTGGTCTGGCAGCGGCGGCCGTGGATCGCTGTGTCAAACTCACAGAAGGACTCGGAGTGTGTGGCCTCATCAAAGCCCTGCGTGCTCTGTTCACCAAGTACACACACACACACACACACACACACACACCAAGTCGCAAATACAATGATAGAAATGTAATTAAATAACAAAAAATGTAACAATGTCAGTTTATTCTTTTGGAACAAAATTACTATTTCTTTCTCTTTTTTTCCCTCGCTCACTGTCTTTACGTCTTTCTTCCCATCTCTGTCTGTCTTTCTCTCTGCTTTGTCTCTCTTTATGCCTCTATTTGTGTCTCTCTCTCTTTTCTCTGTCTCTTCTCGCTCTCTCTCTCTCTCTCTCTCTCTCTCTCTCTCTCTCTCTCTCTCTCTCTCTCTCTCTCAGGTACGTGTCCGACTTCTCCATCACACTTCAGTCGATCAGAAAGAAGTATAAGCTGGAAGACACACCCACATCGGAGGTGTTCACTGAGGATTGGACGGCTTTCCAGAATTCAGTCAGGTGGGCGGAGCCTTTGAGCTACAGCCTCTTTCGTTACTGTACAAATATAGTTGATTAACTTTTAAAAAAGAAAAAAATTTTATATATAGGATTATTGCTACGTGTGGGGAGCTTCTCAGGCAGTGTGGCACTTTCGAGCAACAGCTTTCCAACAAGTAAGACACACACACACACACACACACACACACACACACACACACACACACACACAGAGCATCAAGACATCTCAGTAAATCTCCACTCATTTGCATGGCTATCAATGATTGGCAGGATCCTGGGCAAGGCGGGGCGTTTCCTGTGGGAGGGGTTTAACCCCAGGAGTCTGAGCGGCCTGCAGGAGGGCGGGGCTGAGCGGCGTGGCCAGAAAAACCCTTGGCAAGAATATAACTACCTACAGCAGAGCAGCACGGCCGAGTACAACACGCTGCTGGAAACACTGCACACACTCAAGGTCTGCGCGTTCTTACTGTTCACTTCACTCGGGTGTTGTCCCGGATATTACATCTACTCTGTTCTAGAGCATGCTTTATTCCTTACTTAACATAGACCTCCGTTAAATGTCCCGTTGGGTTCATCAAAGGGTGTGCAAACATTGTGTGTGGTGTGTTGTAGGAGAAAGGCACGGGGAACTCGAGCCTCCTGTCAGACACCCGTCTCGCTTTGACTCGCCTGAACCAGCAGGCCAATCAGCTCGCCTTCGACTCAGTCTTCCTGCAGATCAAACGCCAGCTTTGCCTGCTCAGCAAAGCAGAGGTGTGTATAAATGTGTGTGTGAGAGACGTGCAAGAAAGACAACAGAAGAATCTGACTGTGTGTGTGTGTGTGTGTGTGTGTGTGTGTAGGTTCGAGGTTCTGCTGCTCTGGGTGAAACTCTTACAGAAGATTTACCGACCTTCAGCCTCTCTCCACAGGAGTACATTACTAATGTAAGACACACACACACTATATATACACACTAATATCCTTTGTCACATACAGTCATGGTTATTCAATGTGTGTGTGTGTGTGTGTGTGTAGATTGGGCAGTACATCATGTCTCTGCCGCTGCATCTGGAGCCGTTTGTGACTCAGGAGGATCCGGCACTGGAACTGGCCTTACACACAGGCAAACTGCCATATCCCCCTGAACAAGGTACACACACACACACACACAGCGCCATGTCCAGCTAACTAAAGTGTCTACACACACATTTTTCTGCACTAACGACATGCCCTTCCTGTAGGCGATGATGTTCCGGAGTTGGAGAACACGGCGGATTATTGGTTGGGGTCTATCGCCAGGGCAACCATGCAGACCTACTGCGATGTGATTCTGCAGATCCCTGAGCTGAGTCCTCATGCTACCAAACAGCTGGCTACAGATATCGGTATTATATATTAGTAATCAAGAACTAACCAAAAACACATTATCAAACCTGACCTGTCCCTCACACACACACACACACGCTAATATACACAAAATTGCATGCAGTAAATATTTACTGGATTATAGCCTAAATATCGGTCCTGTTGAACGCTTCATGCTGATAGGTCAGAAGGTTTTGATTCACTGAGAGTAGTTTATTGATTAATGCGTTATCATTTCTATAGTAAAAGTGTATTTGTTGACATGGCGACGTTTGTTTATATTACGATTTACGGAAGGAGTCTCCAGTGTTAGAGCTGTTTAATAGCTCTGCTTCATCACACCAACCCTAGAACACGCACGCCCCCAAGTGTATTCCTCATCAGCGTATCATTTTGCTGTTTTTGTTGATTTAATGCATGATCTCATTTCTGTTCCCCAGATTACCTGAGCAACGTGATGGATGCCTTGGGCCTACAAACGTCCAGAACTCTCCAGAACATCACGGCTCTCCTCCGTGCCAAACCTGAAGAATTCAGACAGACGGCTAAACCTCTCCCACGCAGACTCTCATCCACCATCGCTGCCATGCGAGGCCTCGAGCACTGAGAGAGATGTAGACCATTAACATGCCCTGATTTTTTTTTATATGCCAAATGATATGGCATTTTTGTAAACATCGCAATGTGTTGCATGATAACGTAGCGTCTACGAATGCGAAGTTTCGAGTTTGTGTTTTCATTCTCCTACAGAATAACGGCTCTGTGTGTGTGTGTGTGTGTGTGTGTGTGTGTGTGTGTGTGTGTGTGTGTGTAGGAGCAGTACAGGTATCCTCTGCTCTGGTGTTTAATCGTTACCTTTCATATCCCTCAATTAAATAAAGAATCTTAAACCACATTCTCCATTCTGATTGGTCAGAAGGTGTTTATTTATTTTTCTATAACATCGACTACGCCCACTTTAACAGAGGGGGAAAAAAGTACACAGTGCATCCGGAAAGTATTCACAGCGCTTCACTTTCCCCACATTTTGTTATGTTACAGCCTTAATCCAAAATGGATTAAATTCATTATTTTCCTCAAAATTGTACAAACAATACCCCATAATGACAACATGATAGAAGTTTGTTTGAAATCTTTGCAAATTTATTAAAAATAAAAAAAACAAAAAAAAAGGACATAAGTATTCACAGCCTTGAGTACGAGATGTATTAAAAACTATTGTTTATTTCATAAAAGTACATTTTTAATACTATTACTGGTTACCGATCTGAAACACAATACGTACAATTTAAATCTTAATATTCTTTAATTTTTTGATGACTAATGCATGATAGGCACACTCCTTGTTCCTTTCAAGATCCTGACCCGGGTGCTGTTGACAGATCAGACCAGCAGATGGTGTGTAAAGCAACGTTAACTCTCCTGCAAATTTCCCATTTAAAACAACGTGGAAAAGTCCGGAAACTCTGAAAGTGTTTTGTAGTGACATTCTGTAATCAAATGACGAATTCTGAGGTTTAAAGGTCTCTCTCTCTCTCTCATTCTCTCTCTCTCTCTCTCTCATTCTCTCTCGTTCTCTCTCTCTCTCTCTCCTTCTCTACATGCAAGTGCCTGGTTACCTGAACATATGAAAAAATCTGGAACATTCCATTATTACTACTTTTATTTATGCTGAAGCAGATTACAGAAAGTCCAAAGTAGTCTGCAAAACTATCTTCCTCACAGCTAAAAAAATAAAATTGTCTATTGTTCTTTTCATACCAAAAAGGCAGACCCCTCCCCCTTTTCTGTTGGTCAGGCCCCACCATGATAAGACTCAGCCACTGACTACGTTTACATGCACATCTGTGTTCTGATATTACTTTGAATTTGGCAGCATTTGAATTGGTCCGTCCCTCCAGGATTTTGCGATCGCAGAAATGAACGCAAAATCAAGCGCAAACTGCAATATTCTGAGGAGCTTTCTCAAAATTATCTCAGATTTGGGCAAAAATTTGATGTCATGTGACGTGATCACAACCTGCATTTACCTTATTCAGAAAATCCACTGAAAGGAAGTATATGTGCATGCTCAGTCCGCAAGGAATCGTAGATGCTAACAAACGCTTAGCTGTAGGCTAGGTATTTAAGAATGGCAACTCAGAATGGCATACTTACAACAACCATGTGTACAGGAATATTCCGATGACTGTACGCATATAAACATCGTATTCAGAATATAGACCTTAAGTGGAATTCAACGTGCATTTAAACATAGTCATTGATTTGAATAAAGATGGACCCTTTCCACACTTTCTGCTGGCAGAATTAGCCTTTGTAGGGTAACTTTACTTCTGCTGCTACAACAACAACAACAACAACAACACAGGGAAAGAATGCCAAATGGAATCAAATCAAACTAGGGCTGCAACTAAGGATTATTTTCATAATCGATTAGTTGGCCGATTTTTAAAATTTATTTATTATCGATTAATCGGATGGGGCGGGGCAAACTTTCAGTACCTTTTATTTCGTTTATTTAAAATAAAATCCACAAACTGAGTGTTACTAAAACTTTACACAACTGTTTATCCCAATTATATAAGACTGAAAAGAACCCAATACACACACACCTGAATATAACATTATTCATTTAGGACTGTAGTTTCATTCAGTTCTTTTTGTGCATGCATAAAAAATAATGCATAAATACTTATATATATTTTATATATAATTATTATGTTTATATTATATAATAGTATTTATGCATTACTTTTTATGAAAGGTAAGATTGACAAAGAGTAAACTGAAGCAAGTCATTGTTGTTGACTCTGGGTATTAGGCTAAAGCTAACGGCATCACATTACGTGCATATGACGTCATGCGCCGTCGACTAGGAATCTTATACTTCCGGTTAGAAAAAAACCGCTAGTGTTCTATTTGAGACGATATTACCTTTCTAAAATTCATACATTAGACGGTAGAGTACATGGTGCATAGTGTAAGTGCACAGTACGTCATTTGGGACAACTTTCGTTTTTAATCTCCGATGTGTGTTTTCGGAATAGAAGTAACTTAATGAGTAAATATGTCCCGTGCCGCACGAAGACCAACTAATCGATAATGAGATTCGTGACAACGGTTTTCACATTCGATTATCATCGATTTTAGCGATTAGTTGTTGCAGCTCTAGATCAAACACAAATGGTTCGCCAACGGAACAAATTCCTGACTAGCGCCAACGACTACGTTTGACACTGAGCAAACAAAAACACCCATCGTTCTCACTACAAGTGTTAGCTTTCAATGAACTAAAATAAATTCCGTTATGTACTGTAGCTAATGTTAGTGAAAGAAATAGGACTTGATACGAATACAATATCAATTAAACACACAGCTAGCGACTCATCATCAACGCTAACGTCACTTAACGTTGAGGAAACTCTTCAACAAACAATTTCTGACCTTTATTCAGAAGTTTCTTCTCTGCTGCGTTGACGTAGATGAGGCGAAAGGTGTTTTCACCGCACGTGAAAATGACAGTAATCGTCTGTTTTTGTGAAAAGTGGCCATTGGTGAACTCTATGGGTTACACCACAAATCACATTCAAGGTCGCATCATCTGAATTTCCCGACAATCACGGGAAGAACAAAATGAAGTTCTCGTTTTTTTCCATTCTTCTTTACTTTCAATTATGTCGTGAAGGCCAGTTTGAACATACTATCCTATCGCGCAAATTAAATGTTAACGGCACATCTTCGTACAGGAAGTGGACGAGATCTGGACGGGAGTTTAGGCCCGTTTATGTTCAGGCTATACTTTCTTGAAAATCACAGTTTACTGAAGAAAAAATTACGTTTTAAAATAATGCTAGCTAACATTTAAGAGATTAGATGAATTAGAGAGGTGAATTTACTGTCAGTGATTATAAAAAATGTGGCATTTTGAACAAGCACACACACACACACACACACAACAGGGAAGCACAACATGGTTACTAATTACTTTAATCATCTTAATTACTGATCATGTTGATTGGGCTGGCAGTGGTCAGTGTGGCAAAGATTGCATATCCGTAATAATTCAAGTACATAAAATGAAACACAATCAGTACACACAGATAATCATGATTGATTCAGCTGATATAATCGCAGGCACGGAAAGGAAACATGATTACAGCAAAGAAACAGGCAGACTGATCATTTCCACCCCCCACAACCTCAACCCCCCAAAATTAAATTAAATAACAGAAAAATTTAAACAAACGAAGTCTATGCAAGTGTGTGTGTGTGTGTGTGTGTGTGTGTGTGTGTGTGTGTGTGTGTGTGTGTACGTGCATTTGCATATGTGACAAATTCAACTCATCACTTAATGCAAACATAAAATTAAAGATTGCATTCACACCATGTCCATGGTATCCATCAAGCATGTGTGTGTGTGTGTGTGTGTGTGTGTGTGTGTGTGTGTGTGTGTGTGTGTGTGTGTGTTCCTATATTCAGATAAGCTTTTTTTGGGGGGTGATCACATATCACCCAAAACATAATACAACACACACATGTAGGGTTTTAAAGGTTTTCTTACGGTAGGTTCGTGACTAAAACATGAAGATTTATTATTATTTAAAAAAAATAAATAAAATAAAAATCCCAAAACAAAAAAAAAACACACATTTTATGCATATAAAGTACCAAGCAGAAGTCTGGACAAACTGGACGTTTAATTTGTATTTAAAGGAGCGGTTTGTCATTTGTTAAAATTTATTTTACAGCCCTCTGTTGTTTGTGAGGCGGAACTGCGATTACAACTGAAATACTGATAAACCCCGCCCCTTTGTAATCACTAAAAGTCTCTTTGTAGGTGTTTTTTCAGCAGAGGGCGGAGCTAATTTCAGACAGAAATATTGCAAACTATTTGAAGCCGTTTTGTTGTACTTCAGTATTTAAATTTTTTTTTTTTTAGGAGTATCATTATGTGCAAATTCTAATTATATATTTACATTTTTGTCACTTTTTGGTGGGTGTGTCCATTCCAATCTTCTTGACTGGTACTATATATTTACATGTGTGTAAATATTTCTCTCATAGCAGCATCTTAAAACCTGGCAGTCTGAAACACACAGTGTTCTTTAACGTTCCCTGTATTCACCTCTATACCCCTTTGTGCTCTTTTCTGTCTCTCCTCTCCATCTGTCCGTCTGTCTCTCTCTCCATCCCTCATTATTTTTTTATTTTATTTTAAAAATCACTTTGTTCACTGGCAGCATGTCGCGATGCTCGTCTTATTAATACAGCTGAAGAATTTAAAAGATATAATACATTCAGTCCATTCTCGTGTAATCTACAGCTACACACACACACACACACACACACACACACACACACACACACTGCTACTGGGAATCAAAGAGGCCTCTCTGCTACAGTTTAAGGTCAAATGTCCATCACACACACACACACACACACACACACACACACACACACACAAACGCAAAAGAAATAAACCCCAAATACGACAGAAAACAGTTCTTTTGAGCTACTTATCGCATTTTTGCTAAACCGAAACCGTCTCTCACACGTGATCTGGGCCTGATTCCAAATCACACTCGCTTGATGCGAGTTTTACGCTACAGGCAAATCTGCCCAGTGTGTGATCCGTATGTCACGACGGATACGCAAATGATACAGGCTGATGAAAATTAAGGGAGAATTTGACTGGAGAATTCCAGTCAAAATACATTGTGTGTATGTGTGATGGCGGACCAGGAAATCCCTTCACCCCTGCTGAAAAAACAACAACAACAACAACAACAACAGAATCCATCACAGAAATTCTAATGCTTTCCACTACAAATACTATTGCAAGCCATCAGCTAACCATTAAAACCATTACTGGTCCATAATGGTATCCACTAGACATAACATGCCACCAAGAGAAGGCAACAATTTACCAGTAGAGACCCACAGGGAGCATTACAGTTTCCATGAAAACCAATACAATTCCCATTATAACCATTACTTACTGGCAAAGTTTGGACGTTTTCAGACTTTCCTGAACTATTATATATTTCATATATATATGAAAAGCTTCTTGTCTTTTGAATGCCCCGCAACCAGAAATAAAGGTCAGGCTTTTTGAAAAAGTGAAAAGGGAGACGATCCAACAACTTGATCAAAGCATGGCATTCACTGGGGAAGAAAACTACACGTCCTCGGGGTGGAAAACACTTCAGTAGCTGTGCTTTTGTTTCTGTTTTGGAAGGATTGTACGTTACGCAAGTATTATTGAAACGGTTCACTCTTTCTCAGGTACATTAATAAGAGGAAAAACATGCTTTTTTTTTTTTTTACTCCTCGACGCTGACTTTGATTTCCATGAAGCTTTAAACATCGGCTGATTGTTCGCCTTCGCCTTCACAACGGGACGATTTTTTAACCTCATCTTTGTCAGTGCATGTGAGACTAAACTTTGAATTGTTGGCGAACACTCAGCGACGAGGGATTCCACGCTGAATATATAACAAACAAACAAACAAACAAAACACACACAACGATCATTTACTCTAGCAAATTACAAAATGCTGAAATTAATTTTTCTATAGACCAACGTGACACGATTTCAGTGAGATTTGAATAGAGATGTTCTCATTTCGCTACGAATGAGCTATGACGATCAGTAGACGAATCCAAATGGCTTCTTGGACCGATCCTAAGGTGCGTCAAGTTTCTTCACAGTTTAGTTCCTACCTGTAATTAGTTCTCATTTAAGTGGTTGCCCCTAGTGACACAAGCTAGTGTTAATACAGGGTTAGTTAGCAAGGGTTTATTATGTAAATAAAAACATTCCCATGTTCCATGTTTTGCTGAATTATATTTATGTTTACAAGTTGCAGCGTCATGATATGTTACAGGGAGAAATAACTATTTTAGCCCAAAATTTGGTGGCCATTTTTGGTAGACGTAACACGGCTGCAGTAACATCTGACGGGTTTTCCCAGACTACCACACACACACACACTATACATTTTTCTAATTGAATAATTCTACATCGTCGATAGGACATTTTAACATTGTCCTCTTGTGAAAATGTACGTACGCAGACGCAGATACAATTCGGGTCACTGACTTTGTTATTCACCGCACTTGGCTCAAGGCAGGACAGCATTGGAAGACCTCTAATGACCCCAAGATTCTGGAAGAAACTGTGACAAGAGGATGTGAAATAGTGGAGATTACATCTTTTAGCTCGGCTCGGCGTTTGTGCGATTTGTGCTTAAGTTTTTTTTTTTTTGGTAAAAAAACAAAAATTTGTTTGATTTCAATTCGCTCATACTACGGTGGAAAGAGAGAGACAGACAAAAAAAAAAAAAAGAGGACAGACAGCTGGACTGGAATACAAGAAAGACAGGCATCCAACTTTCTTTTTCTTTTTTTTCACCTGAGACTAGACAAACTGTTGTCTATAGAAAGAAAAATCACCCATAACACCCTTGTTTTTCTGGCCAGCTACAACCTCCACAGTATTCGTACTATTATTGTCGTTGGTATTATTGCCACATCGACTCGACTCAGACTGAGAATGAGATGCTTAATAATATTTTTTTTTGTTTGTTTCTTTTTTTTTTTTTTTTGCTTTAAAGCATGCTGGGGAAATAAAAGAGGCTGGATTAAAAGAAGGTTTGAGAATCAGCACCACGTTCGCTACAGAAGAATAAGAAAAAAAAATCAATCAATAAAAAGTAATTCTCTAATAATTCACTCTAATAATACCAAGACAACAGATCACACACTCGTGCCTGCAATATGTGCGTCCGTGGACAAGTGGCGTTAACGTGGAAAATGGACACGTTATAATAAGTGGGGCGAAAAGTTAGCAAAGGAGAATTTGGTGTGATTTTCTACATTTTTTTCTCTCCTTCAAACTAATAAAAGTTTATCTTGCAGTCATACATATAGTTTGATATTTATTCACATTTGTTTTTACTATTTCAAAACAAAATATAGCTCTTTTTAATATAATCTTTTTTTTTTTTAAATATTCATTGCATATCATTTTTTAATTTTTTAAAATAATAATAATTCTTTTCTTTTTTTTTCTAGCCCTCCTCAATTCAGCTAAGGGCTTGCAGAAAATACTCATGCAAAGAACTCATGCTGGTAAACAAAGTTACAAAAAAAAAGCATTTTCTTAACTTTTTTCTTTTCTTTTTTTAAAATCTTATCTTTTATTTATGTATTTATTTTTTTCAAAGATTTGTCCTTGCATTTTCTCTTATTTGATCTCCAGTCTTGCGTTGTCCAGTCTTCTCTTGCTTCCTCCATTTCAGGAGCTCTTAATTAATTAATTATTTTGTTGTTGTTGCTAGTCTCTTTATTCCCTCCTTTCCGCTGAGTGAATCAGGGAAGCAGTTGCAGTGTTGGTCTTTTTTTTTTTTTTTTTTTTTTCAATTCCCAGATGCAGTTTTGTTGTTTCCTTGGGTGATTCTTGTGCACAACTGCTCTTCTTTTATTCCTCCCACCCACTTATCAAAATATATATTTGTTCTACTTTGTACATTTGTCCTCCATTATTATTATTTTTTTTTAATGGAAGTACCAATCTCCTTGAAGACAAATTTCCATGATGGAGGACATAAAGACAGAGCGAAAGGGAGAATACCACCTTTAAGACCTCTGTACGCCTAAATCATCTCTAAAAAGGTAAAAGGTTAGCATGCACACGTTATTGGTCCGAGCAGTCGTCGATGATGTGGCAGTGTGTCAGTCAAGTGTTGACGATGTTCACATGGATTCACTATGGCAGCTTTAGCTCTACTACTAAAATTATTATATATTTTTTTAAAAATCAAGTATCAGTTTCAAACAAAGACATTCAAGGAAGGGAATTACGAATGGGCCTTCTCAGAGAAAGACCGCCATGCTGCTAATAAGCTTGGCAGAGGCTTTTAAGGGCATTAGCTCTCCTGCTACACCTGATAACCTATGTGCATGTAAAGGGAGAATCTTGTTGGTTCACAATACAGACTTTAACTAAGGAACCAATCTCTGACTTTATTTGGTCTCGGTGGAGGGCTTTGGTTTGGTGGACTAAATGATTATAAGTTGCCTTTTCTGAACCAATGGAAAAGAATGGAAGACTCATGTCAGAATAGCAACCCATATCATAAAATGAGTCCAAGTCGTAAAACTGAAACAGGAATGTATACGTGTACAAGGTACGGGGGTTTCTATACAAAATAAATAAACATATAACATAAAAAATACCACGACTACACAGGACAATATGCTGACGACACGTTCTTCCGGAATGCTAAAATGATAAAGGTTTGTGCGTGACTAAGTCATTATTAGTCAGTGTGTGCAAACCGTTGAATGAATATCAAAGTCTCTAAAAATTGTTAGAGGATTCTCCACCAACAAATGCTACAAAGGGTTAGCAGAGATGCTACATGATTAATCTAGCTTGGTCCATCATTCTCAAACGTAGAATAATGCACACTCAGAGCTCCATGCCGCGGATTAGCACGGCAGTTAGAGCTTCTGGTGTTTTCATCTTGTACGGCAGACACAAAGCGTTATGGAATGTTTTTGTTCGGAATATTTTTGTCACTTTTCTCTCCCAATCAGATTGGAATGCCCAGTGTCTCGCAGTATTAAGAAATCTTTCGGTAGAACAAGGAATGGGTCCAGAATTCCAAGAGGTTGCTTTGGTTACTGTGTGAAGATCCAGCCTCAGACGTTTACATTTTTCCGTGTCTTTCTGGGCAATTCCTCTCGTCACACCAACATTCCTCAAGTGTCGCATCAGGATGATGCGCCTTCGTCCGTAAACTCAGAAAACAACACCTAACTGTGTCTTCTTTAAAGAATCGGTGAATGCTAGAAACTTAACACTGTGGACAAAAGCAAAGACAAGAAGTTGGTTAGAAAATCGTCTCAACCTTAAATGCCAACATGAGATGTTGGGTTTAAAGAAACTATTTAAAAGTTATACATATTGGTGGTAAAAAGAAATGGATTTGAAATTTAAAAAAAAAAGAGCTGAACATATTCAACCTACATTATACATAAAACACATGCATTTCACACTGGTATGTAATGTATCTTTAAAGGGGTGCAAAACTCCAGTCCTGTAAAAAAGCTCAGTACTTCAACTTATGAAATGAGTTAACCAGTGATGACATTGTTGTACCTAGAATTTCATGCTAGGCTGTAGTGTGAAAAATCGCAGAACACACAATTTTTGGATATTTTGCAAGAATGGAATAATCCACCCCAGATACATTTATTACATTTAATACTTAAAAATTGTCATTAAAGAGTTTTTTTAAAAAAACACTCAGAAAAGGAAACTTATTAGTTAAAACGGACAACAGTAGAAAGCTGGGGTGGCTTTACCTGTCGATGGTGGTTAAAGTTAAGCATGCGAAAGTTCTGTTAACAGATAATTCACTATTAACTGTAGTTTAAATCATTCAAGTAGCATTGGATTCATTATATGATTTGTAAACACAAACTGAAATAGGCATGGAGAAGTTAAGTAGAATCGGGAATGCTGGAGGTTCTCGAGGAGAATCACACCAATAAGAAATGTTGCTGACATTTGGATCATCTGTAATTCCATTTAGTGGTTAGAAGGTTTTTTGTTTTGGGGAAAAACAAATCAGGTGAAAATAAACATCATAACTTTTATTAACTCTGTGAAATCTTTAGAACATTTACCTGCAAGAGGTAACCTAGGTCAATGTGGTACATCTCGAGGAATATATCTTAAAAATGAGTTAATTAAGCTCGATGTGCATGTTTGAATGAATAGTGGGTGCACATATGGTATATATTGATTTAATGTAGTTAGTGCAAACGAATACATCAATATAATGCACAAACACGCATAACAAAAACATACACTACATACTATACACCATATGATTTGGACATATAAGAGAATAACCAAAATACAGTGAGATTATACATTATAGTTTATTTTAATAGGTTTTGACATATATTGTGTAGATACAGGTATGTACAGCAACGTTGGCAGGTGAAGCTAGTTAAATCTAGCTAGTGGTTTATGTTTATTTAATTTTTTTTAAATAACACACAGCAGCTTAAAATTAGCCTCATAGAGGGAGCTCATGTTTTCAAAACAAACATGTCTGATTTGTCTGAAAGTGTCCTGATTGTGTTGTATTGGTTACAACAATATGGAACACACTACACAAAGAGCTGAGATTTCAAATTCTCTACATTCTGTTCTTTCCCGAAAAACCTAAGTTTGTACGACGACATACTACAACAACAGGACAATAATATAGATATACACAAGTGGACACTGACTGAATGACAGATGGAGAAATAGTTGTTGGTATTGATCAAGGGCATACATCTCCTCCCTGGCTAATCATTTTATCATTTAATAAGTAATGGATTTTGTTAGTGAATGAAAATGCCTCTTGAACTCTTATAGGCCACGCTGCTTGGAGACTCCAACTTTAATGGAACATGAGCAGCTCTGAAGGAATCACTATTGCACTACTAGGATCGCCCATAAGACACACAAAAGGTGTTTCCTGAATCTGTCACGGTAACACCATCCCAAACGCTAGAATTCATTATAGCCTTCTTCCTAAAATGTAAAACATTTCAGAAAAAGTTCCCAAATACACAAAATCTATTGTAACTTTGTTAAATGTTTTTAGGAACATTCCCATAATGAACTGAAGCCAAGTGTGTTTACAAGGTGTACAAGTGTAAATGCTTGTGTAAGGACTTTTAATATAAACTACCCGCTAAATAGGATGTGCTAGTACAAACAATCTCTTTTCTAGCAACATTATCATATATTGTTTCCCAAATAGAGAGATTTCCAAATTGAAAATGGCTAAGGAGCTAAAAACCTTTAAGGTTTCAAAAGAAACCCTTTCCCCCAACTTTGTTCTTTTAAGTTTTCATTGTCAATTCAAAAAAAGAACCCTTTTGTTAAATCCTAGTGTTTGGTATATGCCCTGATTTACTCCTACTTTGACCATTACATGCGAAGATCATTGGGTTCTAGTTTCTGGAAATCTTGTCCCAGCTTTGCTATGACAGGTGCCATGTTTAAAACAAAATGGCTCCTTTATGCACACCGACAATCGGCAAAGCAACATCTAATGCTAACAGACATAAACTACCTAAATACCAATAGTACTTGCAATTATTGCAATATATTATTATTTGACTTTTTTTCTGATTCCAAGGAAGCACTTTCTCAGAAATGGCTTTGTTGTCATTTTTTGTTCTTTTTCTTTTCTGAAATTCTGGAAGCACTTGGTCCGACAGACCTGAATATTTTCTATCTAACAAAAAGATACACAGATACTTAACACTTGTGTATATATCATATACAAATGAAAACATCGAGAAAAAGGAATGTTTTTAACAATAAAAACAAAATCATCTTCAAAATACATTGAAAATAGATTAAAAAAACACAACAAGACATTAACAAGGACAAGACTAACAAATCAGGAAAGCAGAGTAGTAGAGTAGTTATATAATAATCTACAAATCTGACTTCATACACTATTACTTTTTCTTTTCTTTTTTTTAAGGATTAAAAAGATTTTTTTGCACATATATTTACAAAACACATGTGCGCATGAACAGAGTTCCAAACTCCAGCATCATGAGTGGTGTATTACACATTTTGCGTAAATATATATGTACTATAAATGGTATTGAATTTTTCCAGATCAAAATGATTGCTTACTTTTTCAATTTAACTGGGTTTGGGTAGTAGAATAAATAGAAACGGTACGAAAAATGTTCAAATAAATAATGTAAATTAATGCCCAAATTGTATTACTTTGCACTTTAAGCCTGATTATTTGAGGGCATTATTTTTTTCTTTATTAGATTGTACAAACGCAGAAAAAAAAAACTGGATAGGATGAACAAAAAAGCAATAATAATGTCGATATGTACTAAGAATGTAAAGAAAAACAAAAAACTCAATGACTTCAAAAACAACAAAGGATAAACAAAATGTTGTGAATTAATAAATCTAGCAGCATCCCATTAGAAATTTATCCTCCATCAAATTTATCCTACATGAATGTAACAATATGTAGCTAGTTAACAAAAAATTGTGGATAATATTAGCTAAGTACTTGCCAAGATACTAGATAATCATAGCATTATTTAAACGAAACCAACCATAGTTTTTTTGTGTGCATATATAATAAATCTGACCTTTATTCTAAATCTGTTTGCATAAGGATCATATATACTTGTGTATACTCATGTATGCGTTCATCGCATTAAGAAAGTTTACTGATTTTAGTGATTATTATCCAGTCCCATGAAGGATGAGGTTAGCGAAATGTCAGGAATGAAGGTATTAAAGTAGCTCTGTTCATCTTCATCTCGTCATTCTTTTGGCGGCCCATTTTATTTCTCGCTCTACCGATGAGATCGAAGACATTTGGCCCACAACGGTACGAGAACAGTAGCTACTTGTATAAACAAACACACATACTGTTCTCTAACCCTAGGTTCACACTAGAGAGCGACAAAGCCACAAGCGAAAATAAATTCGACAAGCGGCATTTTATCTCTCTCAATTTTGCGCAAATTAACTATGAAGAGCAAATGCAACAAATTGGCCGGACTGATTCCTCGGACAAATCCTGGTCCGACGTTTCTTCAGTTCCCCCGCTCACAGCTTTAGTTCCTACCTGCAATCAGTTCCCGTTTACTGTTCAATCCTCAAAAATGAAAGAAAAACTTATAACCTTATGGTTTCATCGTATCCTGTCATATTTGACCTCTCAATAAATGGGCATAGAAAACTTCAGAAGAAAAGGAAAGCTTGAAAGGAAGTCGCAGTTGAAGTTGAAGCCTCTAGTGAGTGTCTATACTGTAGCTAGTAGAGTTGCTTGCTTTCCTAACCTGACACCGAAGCTAGTATGTGTTAGTGCATTAGTTAATTTGTATTTGACTAGTTGACTAGCAGCTACATTTAGGCTACTACCATTTTCCACAAACATGCTGGACAGCGCACAATAGCGGTCGCTGCACGAGGCTACAAGTAACACAAGCGACTTTTCACTTGCTAGTGTGAACCTAGACTAAGGTTTTACGACTTAAACAGCATTTTTTCCCCCCAATTATTAGTCCTACTAACTAATTTCAACCAAATATTTGCATTGATCTCACTAAATACAATGCAGTGTGTCTTCTCTTATCATTACTTATATGCATGCGCCTGAAGCGGAGTGGACGAGGATAGAGGAAGAGCTTTCTACATTCAGGACAGTTATTGGTGGTTATTGCTTCCATTGAGTTCCCTCCATCCTCTTTTCCTGTCCCCCCCCGTCCTGAGTTACTAGCATTTTCCATGTTGCTTTTCGCTCTACAATATGGAAGGGATGGGTGAGCGGCAGCGGCGCAGGGGTCCCGGGGCCTCGTAGGGGTCATAGGGCGCGCCGGTGATCGGGGTCAAACGCAGCGACGACCCTGCCATTCCCGATATGTTGTTCAAGCTGCGAGATTTCTCGTAGCCCGTGGCTGCCGTTTGAGCAACCGAAGTTTAAAGGCGTTGTTAATGGTTTGATTAGTCAGTTAGTAGTTAAATAAAGGTTTTTTTTTTTTTTGGGGGGGGGGGGGGGGGGGGGGGGGGGGGTTTGGTCAGAATTAATGGATGACAAAATTTCAAAGTTGGATAAGTGAGTTAGCAAAAAAATGGGTGAGAAAACATAACCGAAAGTGTTCAGAAAGCAGACATGAAATAAGAGGAACTCAAACAAATGTTGAAATAAAAGGAAGACATCAAGAAGAGACAGACACACACATACACACACGCACACACACACACAAACATACACACAGGACAAGACAGGACAAAACAAGAAAAGGCGAATTATGAATTATGTCATACATTTCCGTCTCATAAAATCCACCACAACACACAATTCTTCAAAGACTACAGCACTTCAGCAACTCTGTCAGCTGAAGGAAACACTGGTTAAATATCGTGTCTTCCACAGGTTGAGTTATATATGTGTTTCAATCAACTAGAGACAGAGTGGCACGGAGGTCTAGTTTTAGTACCACGGCGAGTACACGCCTGAGCCCTTACACCACGCTCTGTACTGCTGGAGGCTGTCAAAGACACCACGGTCGGCCATTTTGTTGTTGTTTCTTTAGCATCTTCGTTGAATATTAAGAGTGTGGCCCAAAGTCATATGTAGTTAAATGTTCTTAGAAAAGCATCAGGCGTTTTCAAGAATGTACCAAACGCTAAAATAGTGCATGCATAAAGTACTATTCGGACGGGATTTGTTTTCTGGACACGTGTCTGTTAAGTAATGGTGCTGTAGCAATTACAATTGATTCGCAATAACTTCGTTTGATTCTACACTTTCCAACAGCAAAAGAATGATGTTGTGCTTACAGCCAGCTGACACACACATTTTTACTTTTATATTCATAAACATTGTAAATCTTAACAGCGCCAAGCACCAACACCACCTCGGGCACTTTCACACTTGGCCCGTGTCCCCAGATCAATTCTGGGCTCAGTTCATGAAGAAGCCTCATTATCTCTAGTTTGTTTTCATACAGACAAATTCTTCCTGAGCTGCAGATCGATTAGACAGGTACCCCGCTTTCATGGGTCTTACTCCCTAGTCATTTAGCCGCAGTAATCCATCTATCCATCGAAGGGATCCTGGAGCCTATCCCAGGGAATTTGGGGTACAAAGCGAGGGACAGCTTGAATGGGGTGCCAACCCATCGCAGAGTACAATCAGACAAAAAGGGTACAGTTGGTAGCACCAATCAGCCTACAATGCATTTCCTTGGACTGGAGGAAGAAACCGGGGTACTCAGCGGAAACCCGCAAAGCACTGGGAGAACATGCAAACTCCACACACACAGGGTGAAAGCAGGATTCGAACCCCCCACCCTGGAGGAGTAAAGCAAACATGCTAACCGCTAAACCACCGTGCCCCCCCTACCAAAACATTCAGGTGTAACCGATGACGGGAGATGTTTTCATGCGAAAGTCCATTTGAACGGAACCCCCAGAGACTGGTTTCCTATAGTGCATCCAGATTTAACACCACAGTTTTTTGTTTTTAACATACAAGTTGCCTCTTAAATATACATCTTTAAGTGTGTGTGACAGTTTGCATCATTCTCATTATGCTATAAATTAGACCTGTTGTTATAATGCATCGTTCAACACCAATAGCTTCACTGGCAGATGTTACATTTTAGCCCAGTCATGGCAAAGCAGTCTCGTCAAGGCCACTCTTTCAGAAAACATACAGGGTTCGAACAGGATGACTGTTCAGAATGTTAATGATCAGGGTACTTCTATAATACACTAAAACCTAGTTTACGTCCCCTGGCCTTTTTCCCCCCAATCTTCATCTGATCAGTTTTGGCAAGCCTGTGCTCACTGTAGCATCATATTCCTTGGCTGACAGAAACGGAAACTAACGTGGCCTTCAACGTGTTCAGATGCTTTTCTGTTCAGCACGATTGTATGGAGTGGTTATTTGTGTTACCATAGCCTTCTTGTTATGTCAGACCAGTCACTGGATTTTTTTGGATTCTCACAAGATTCTGTGGGAAAATCCCAGGAGACCATCAGTTTCTGAAATTTTCATGCCAGTCCACTTGGCCACAAAGTCTCTGACATCACATTTTCTTCTCATTCTGGTGCGTGCCCTGCCTGGATTTATGCACTGCACTGCTGCCTTGTGATTGGCTGATTTCTTGGATAAGCAGGTGTACAGGTGTTCCTAATAAAGGTCAACCTTCGTTGATTACCAAGCTGATAGATTGCTATCGAAAATGCTAAGATTTGTAGGTTCTCTTTTTTAGTGACTCATCTTCGTTTTTTTATTGTTTTATTAGAAAAACCTGTCATAGACTAGCGTTTGGGACACACTTTTAAACCAGAATACTAAAACTTAGACTACATTTTGATCAATTTTGATACTTGTGGATTAACCTTGGCCACCTCCAACAGCTCTTTAAATATCACACTTCCCTTGACTGTGTGGTCATAAAACCTTCGCTCTGTTATCATAAGCACGAATATGAACTATTCCCATTGAATCTTATTCAATTATGATGTCAGGCTTATGACTGTATCCAGGCTCGGCTTAAATGACCAGACATTGAAGCGAAAGTGCAAGCAGCTTCTTTTCACCCACATTGAATTCTTTTCCCTCTTCTCTGTTTTTCACAATCTCTCTCTTTTCTGGTGTGTGTTAGATGAAAGAGTGTGTGTTAGCTGGAAAACATGAAGAAAAGGGAAAAAAAAAAAAACGACAGTTCCCTAATTAAATAGATGATTAGGACACATGCAAACACACACCACACACATTTATGCATATGTACACACACTGGCTGTGGAAGGCAACAGGTAAAAATGCTACATACAATACAGTGTGATACACTGAATATTCACTGAATTGCCAGTTTATTAGTACTACAACTAATAATGTGGCAACCATGTAGAGGAAAACACATACACTCCATCACACAAATCATCTAGACATAATTCAGTCCGTAATGTCATACATCAGTGTGTTGTAAAATCAGCAATAACAGTCTCTTTCTCATTAGATCTATTTTCCCTCTGTCTCTCTCTACATCACTGGAGCTTTAGCAGACTTTAGCGAGAAAAGCTCTGAAATATATATGAAGACCCTAGACATGACACACACACACTCACACTCATTCAATTAGCAACCACAGACATAAATGACCAAAACACTTACGGGTTATTGACTAACATATACAAATGCACCCGCCACCATGTTTCACAGAAACTCTAGTCACCTGTAGTGGATTCATTTTTTTCCCCCTGCAGCTTGCACAGGTTTTATTTTTTTCCTTCATAACTGCAAGTTTGATTTCTCTCATTTGTTCTCATGCTTGAATACCAGACGGCGGAGCTGGGCATGCGGGGGGGGTGGGTGGGGTGGGTGGGGGAGGGGGTGGACGACACTGTACTATAACAAAGCAAACCTTCCAGCTGTTGTAGCAAATATAGGGTTTAATAATATTAAAATACCTTTTAATACTATATATATATATATATATATATATATATATATATATATATATATATATATATATATATATATATATTATTAAGCTATAATATATTAATGATATTTAATATTAATTATATTAAATATCATATTAATATATTTAATCATTAATTAATCATATAATATTTGCTGATATAATATTTAATCATTAATTACTGATTAATGAATTATGATAATTATAGCCATATATATATATATATATATATATATATATATATATATATATATATATATATATATATATATATATATATATATATATATATATATGGATGTCTGCTTTTACTTTTATTTGTAGCAGTAATTTCACTTGAGAAAGGTTTTGGATTCCTCTGCCCTGGGTGGCAAGGATGCATAGAGACAAGTTAGCGTAACAAATTGGTCCGAAGGCATTAACTGATTTTCAGTAACTTCAGCTGATTATATCAACAAGCTCTCCTAATACTTATGATTTCTACAATAACAAAGGTAACAATAATGTATGGTACATACATACACACACACACACACACACACACACACACACACACACACACACATTATATATATATATATATATATATATATATATATATATATATATATATATATATATATAATTGTATCCTTTACATAGCAGGAACTTTTAAGTCAGTGGTGGAAAGTGTGAAAGATAAAATGAAGGAGGTCTTTGGGAGTGGGAAGAGAAAATGACACTGACTGTGATGGATGGATTATAAGAAAATGGAGGCGAGGCCAGCGTTTACACCACCTTCATATTAAATGCAGATTAAAATGAGAGCAAACCATTGGGAAAGTTACATCAAACCAATATACTGAAATAGAGACAATGCTAGAACAATTATTGTGTATGTACTGTGATATACCACAGTGCTGTCAAATTGTTGACTCTGATTGGTGAGGAAAAAATTGCAAAGGTTACCAAATGGCTGTGGTGAAATAATCCCACTCAAGTGTTAGTACACAGTATAGCCGTTTTATTTACTGATACCAAATTCCTAAAATACACCACTTATATGATAAAATCCTACCGACTGATTGGCTGGAGGGAATTCAATAAACACAGTAAAGTACAGTATTAGCATATTAAATACCTACCTACAGTCACACCTAAGAAATACTGGCACTGCACTGGCGGCCTGGAGATGGATGGAGAATGAGATGAATGTTAGTCAGTGGAGAGCAATAATGAGCAATGGAGAGTGAAAGACATGAAGAGAAAAAGAGGGTTGAGCAAACATCAAAACCAGTTTTACAATCTCTAACCTTGTATAAATATTATATATTATCCTGCTATGATATGTACATATGACCTTTAAGAGCAGGTGTTCGCATTTTTCAGAACAACAGAAATGACAGCACTTTTATTTGTTAGAGCTTTGTGCCAGTTAATGCAATTTTTATTTTAAATGAATGAACATCAGATAGCAGACATATCATTTAAAAACAGAGTCAGTAGTCTACTTTAAGTCTACATTACATCTCATATGAATTCTGTAGTAATTACTAAGCTAACCCATAAACTAGCATTAATATACACAGGCTAAGCCATGAACGGATGTTTTAACCCATAACCTAGCATTAAACAGAATCAAACATTAACTAGCATTGTAGAAAACAGGTTAACCAACAAACTAGCATTAGTAAACACAGGCTAAACCATGAACTAGCATTGTACAAAACCATAAATTTACAAATTTGCATGAATAAACATCAGCGAAACCATGAACTAGTATTGTAGAGAACACCTTAACCCACAAACTAGCATTAATATACACAGGCTAAACAATGAACGGATGTTTTAACCCATAACCTAGCATTAAATCGCCTCAAACATTAACTAGCATTGTAGAGAACAGGGTAACCTACAAACTAGCATTAATATACACCGGCTAAACCATAAACGGATGTTTTAATCCATAATGTAGCATTAAACCGCCGCCAACATTAACTAGCATTGTAGAGAACAGGGTAACCAACAAACTAGCATTAATATACACCGGCTAAACCATGAACTAGAATTGTAGAAAACAATTACTGCAGTTTACAACTAACATTAATATACATTAGCTAAACCATGAACTAGCACTGTAGTAAATGTTTTAACACTTACACTAGCACCAAACAGCCTAAAACAAGACCTAGCATTGTACAAAATGATTAACCAACAAAACAGATTTAATTCAGTTCAAATAAATCAATCTGAGTTGCATCTCATATGAAGTCTCTCGTTGCCTTCTTGCAGTTCGCTAGAGAACTAGCTAAGCCACAAATTAACAACAATACGTTAATAGTATGAACTAAGATTGTTGTAAATGTTTTATCCTGTCAGCTAGCAATAAACAGCCTAAACCATGAACTAGCATTGTAATAAATGGGTTAACCCGCAAACTAGCATTAATATACATTGGCTGAACTCTGAACTAACATTGTAGAAAACGGTTTACCCTCAAGCTAGCTTTGAACACACTAAACTATGAACTAGCGTGGTAGTAAGACCTATTTGGAAGAGGTTTGTATAGATTTTTTTTTTTTTTTAAAGAAAAAGAAAAAGAAACATTTGGATGTTGTCATTGTTCATAAGCATTCAATTCTATAATTAGGTCATGGTTGTGTATTGCTTTGAAGGCCATATGTACACAGAGATCTTGGAGATGCCTGTTCCTGCAACATGTCAATGTATTGATCTGCAGGAGAGGGTTCGTATAACCCACAATTAAATTCTATTGATCCGGGCTCGACCAGAATGCAAATCAAGAGTGCTAGCGGTGGTGTGTTTAGCACGTGAAGGTGTGTAGCTTGTAACATGAGAACTCTTTTGAAGTCTTTGAAACCACTTAAGCACTCGGTTAGCCTCTGTGGGCTAGCCTAGCCACAGTTAAACAGGCATCCAAGTGGCTAAGCTCAGGAAGGGCTAAACTGCCTGTGATACAAGCTTTAATAATGCTCTGATACCCATGACATGACACTGGTTTTAATATTTGAAGGCACATAGTACAGAGGTCATGCTGAGGTCAAAGGTCATGCAGATGAACATTTGAAAGGCAGAACAATGGAATGTGTGAATTGATATCAATATCAAACCACTAATGTACTGAAAAATTAACAACCCCCCCTTTAAAAAAATAAAATACCATATTTTCCAGACAATAAGTCGCTAATTATCACAACTGCTGTAGTAGCAGGTCTACCGTAAAACCACTAACGATCGGGCTAGTACGATTGTTGCCGCATTTTCTAGAGTGCAAAATACTTGTCTTATAGTCTGGAGAATGCAGTACTACTTACCTACTTCAACTGTGTAGTCCCGCCAATGGGGACGGGGGATTAAAAAAACGCAATACATTTTCAGTATAGTCCTTTCAATAATCAGTATAAATGTTTAGATGCACACTTTCTGACTTGCTATTCAAGCAAAAAGATGTTACGTACAGCAATTAATAAGAATGCTGTGCATATACAGTGCATTCGGAAAGTATTCACAACGCTTCACTTTTCCCACATTTTGTTATGTTACAGCCTTATTCCAAAATGGATTAAATTTATTATTTTCCTCAAAATTCTACAAACAATACCCCATAATGACAACATGAAAGAAGTTTGTTTGAAATCTTTGCAAATTTATTTAAAAAAAAAAAAAAAAAAAAAGCACATGTACATAAGTATTCACAGCCTTTGCCATGACACTCAAAATTGAGCTCAGGTGCATGCTGTTTCCACTGATCATCCTTGAGATGTTTCTACAACTTGATTGGAGTCCACCTGTGGTAAATTCAGTTGATTGGACATGATTTGGAAAGGCACACACCTGTCTATATAAGGTCCCACAGTTAACAATGCATGTCAGAGCACAAATCAAGCCATGAAGTCCAAAGAACTGTCTGTAGACCTCCGAGACAGGATTGTATCGAGGCACAGATCTGGGGAAGGGTACAGAAACATTTCTGCAGCATTGAAGGTCCCAATGAGCACGGTGGCCTCCATCATCCTTAAATGGAACCAGCAGGACTCTTCCTAGAGCTGGCCGTCCGGCCAAACTGAGCGATCGGGGGAGAAGGGCCTTAGACGGGGAGGTGACCAAAAACCCGATGGTCACTCTGACAGAGCTCCAGCGTGTCTCTGTGGAGAGAGGAGAACCTTCCAGAAGAACAACCATCTCTGTAGAACTCCATCAATCAGGCCTGAATGGTAGAGTGGCCAGACGGAAGCCACTCCTCAGTAAAAGGCACATGACAGCCTGCCTGGAGTTTGCCAAAAGGCACCTGAAGGACTCTCAGACCAAAGATTGAACAAAGATTGAACTCTTTGGCCTGAATGGCAAGCGTCATGTCTGGAGGAAACCAGGCACCACTCATCAACTGGCCAATACCATCCCTACAGTGAAGCATGGTGGTGGCAGCATCATGCTGTGGGGATGTTTTTCAGCGGCAGGAACTGGGAGACTAGTCAGGATCGAGGGAATGATGAATGCAGCAATGTACAGAGACTTCTTTGATGAAAACCTGCTCCAGAGCGCTCTGGACCTCAGACAGGAGTGAAGGTTCATCTTCCAGCAGGACAACAATCCTAAGCACACAGCCAAGATAACGAAGGAGTGGCTACAGGACAACTCTGTGAATGTCCTTGAGTGGCCCAGCCAGAGCCCAGACATGAACCCGATTGAACATCTCTGGAGAGATCTGAAAATGGCTGTGCACCGATGCTCCCCATCCGACCTGATGGAGCTTGAGAGGTCCTGCAAAAAAGAATGGGAGAAACTGCCCATAAATATGTGTGCCAAGCTTGTAGCATCATTCTCAAAGACTTGAGGCTGTAATTGGTGCCAAAGGTGCTTCAACAAAGTATTGAGCAAAGGCTGTGAATACTTATGTACATGTGTTTTTTTTTTCTTTCTTTTTTTTTAATAACTTTGAAAAGATTTCAAACAAACTTCTTTCACGTTGTCATTATGGGGTATTGTTTGTAGAATTTTGAGGAAAATAATGAATTTAATCCATTTTGGAATAAGGCTATAACATAACAAAATGTGGAAAAAGTGAAGCGCTGTTTATACTTTTCGGATACACTGTGTGTGTGTGTGTGTGTGTGTGTGTGTGTGTGTGTGTGTGTGTGTGTGTGTGTATATATATATATATATATATATATATATATATATATATGTGTGTATATATATATATATATATATATATATATATATATATATATATATATATATATATATATATATATATATACATACATATATACACACACACAGCCCATGGAATTTTGTTCCCGCATCTTCTTCCATGTTAACCATACATTTATCTGTGATTGTTACATAAGTCAAACATATGCTGATTTTATATGAAATGCTTTCCCATTAAAAACGCACGAGCTGATGGAGAGGTGAAAACAAACATGTACGCAAGTGTCAATCATTCCAGATTCATATGGTGATCAGCGTTTTTGCCGTATTTTTGAACGATAACTCGTACCAACATTCTCCGATGATAAATTGCAGAGCTCCTACACAAAATGCGCCAAGGCTGGCAGCTCTGTGTTTTGGGTCCGTGTACTGTGATATTTCTCATTGTTACCATTTTACTGTAACAAATAAATCAGTTATTTAGATGATGATGATGATGATGATGATGATGATAATGATGATGGGGAAGAGTAGAAGGCCAGAAGGACATGTACAACCACCAGTGATGTACAGCTTTATATACAGATGGGATCCAAATGGCCAAACAAGCACAAGCACATGTGCTTACACACACACACATACTGTATATATGTACACAACTTATATAGTGAGTTTGTGTTGTGTGTGAAGAGTCCACTCCAATATCCAGAGCAAGGTGTGTGTGTGTGTGTGTGTTGGGTGTAGTGCCCTGAATAATCTCTCAGCCATACACACATTTAGTCCTCTTTATTTTCTTTCGACACCGTTAACCACGAAGCGTCTACGTGTAGTAAGCAGGATGAAATCAATAAAACAGCTGTACAAAAGCACTTTTCTGAGCTGAAACAAGGTAAATATTGTAGCTAGGTAATGTAGTTCATTGGAAAATCAACTAGCTAATAACGTAAAGAACAAGCCGAGTAGCGTTGACGCATAGACACACACATTCATGACTATTCATGACCACCGAGTAAACCGAGGAAATATAAATGGTGCGAAATAAAACGTTCCGTGACCTTGCTGATTGATCCATACTAAGTAGGATACTCGTTTCGTTATCGGCATCGCTATCGAAAAACAAACTCATACATGTAGATACATCCGGGATCCGTAATCTTCTTGCTCCCAGGTGTCCCAGGGTACTGACTGTCATGTAGTTCAGAGAATATGAAAATGTTGCTCACAAAGTAGGCACCTCGCAAAAGGTTCTCATAAACAAGTAACTCAACAAACAAACCTGCCACGCTTACCCACCTACACACACACACACACACACACACATTGTCTTTTATTAGCAAACTTGTGTGTATTTGTGTGTGTGTGTGTGTGTGTGTGTGTTTGTGTGTGTGTGTGTGTGGAGGCATGTTTTCATATCTTGGTGGGTAAAAACAGTTTTCCTTGTGGGGACCAGGTCAAAATTGTCAGATATTCCTAAAAGAAAGAACGAAAGAAAGTTTTCCTTGTGGGGACATCTGGCTGGTCCCCACAAGGAAAACTTTCTTTCTTTCTGTCTTTTTTAAAGCAAATTGCAGCTTTTATTAGAAAAAAACCTTAGTGAAGATAAGGTTTGGCTTAGATTTAGGTGCAGTATAGCATTAATTAGCTGTATTGAAAATGCTAATGGAAGGTCCTCACAAGGATAGTTAATAGGTAAGTGTGTGTGTGTGTGTGTGTGTGTGTTTGAGCTTGCTCTGGATATTACAGTGAGACAAGAGAGCATGGTGTGTCTGGTTGATCTACACTACAACACTGCAACTGAGCAGGTAAGGGATTAGGGTTTAGTGTGTAGGACTTTAGGGCTTATTAGGACGTTGCGGTTTTCGGGGACTCGTTCTTACCTTCCCTGTCAGTCTGTCCAAATTTCCCTGTGTCTGTCTGTCAACCAGTCAGCCACACGTCAGTGTGTGTCCACGCCTCACACTTACTCAACTCACAACAAACCTGACACACTTACCCACCTACACACACACACACACACCTGAAGTAGTGAGGTTGTGTGTGTGAAGTCTTATAGGTCTCGTCTCCTATTTCTCCTCATCTCCTGTCCCCCTCTTTTTCTTCTGTCGCTCTCTCTCTCTCTCTCTCTCTCTCTCTCTCTCTCTCTCTCTCAGACCTGAGGACATCACTCACACAACCTCACTCTGACCTCAATTTGACCTTTGACCTTTAACCCTGGAGGGACTGTTGCCCCAAGCCAGGGCTGAAAGTCACTGAAGTGGACAGAGCAGGAAAAAAAAGGGCAGAACACGTTAAGAACAAGATAAGCCACATCACGAAATACACACACACACACACGCACGCACGCACGCACGCACACACCCACACACGGCGCAGAGAGGACAGGGTAACACTAAAACAGGAAGTAGAATGAAGAAGCCCACATACAAACGCGTGATATGACACAACCTGAAGAGAGAGACAATACAGAGGGGGTGAGATAACACCAAACACACACACACACACACACACACACACACACACACACACACACACAGCAATAATCTGCAGTTCCATATTTAGTTGAAGCTGTTCTTGTGTTTTTTCATGTGACTCATAATCGCATTTGAACCCAACCAGTGCAACACACACACACACACACACACACACACACACGGATAAGGCCTACTGCACTGGTACATAGAAAGAGTGCAGGGTAGGTTTACACACATCCACTATTTTGTATCACTGTTGGATAAAAAACAGGTAATTAATTATTGGGGACCTCACTGCACCCAACCAATCAAGCCAGGTGTTGACACGTGCTGCGCTCATGACATTCAGCAAAAAGATGCCTTGACACCCCCACTCCTCTGAAGAGCTATACTGTACAAACACCTTGTTTAATACTTTATCACTTGAAAACATGTATTGTATTGTATTGTATTATTATTATAATAATGTTCATTATATTACATTGCTCACCGGGTGCTCGGGACAAGCAGATTTCGTATCCATGTTATTAAGTAAGTGGCAACATTTTCACTGTCTTTTACGCGTGTTTATGTTTATCTTTATGTTTACGTTTACGTGCTGTGTGGTGGTAAGATGCACCTTGATTCTGTAACACTAGAGCAAGCTACTAGTCAGTCCTTCGGGATTTCATCGCAGAAATGAACGCAAAATCAAGGAAACTCCACAATATTCGCGGGAGCTTGAAATCGTTCAAAATGGCCGCGGATTTTCCACACATTTGGGCCAAGATGCGTTCTGTGACGTCATCATGATCCACATTCACTCCGTCCGTACAGGATTTTCTGCTGGTTCTTTTGTTTTTTTGGAAGAACTATGCGAATTGGCGAAATTGCAACCACACGAAATTGTCTGTTGCTAAACGAGACCTTTTTAGCTGTACTCATGTTCGTTGATGTCGCATGCCATATCGTGGCCCGAATCAGCGGAAAATCCGAGGTAATTTTAGGTAAGGTAAATCCGAGGTAAGATTTCGAGCTCCCGTGAATAATGCTAATTATACGTGCTAAGTGAAGATTAGCATTACAGAAAAAAAAATTAGCGTTCAGTGGATGGAAGCAGAACGTGTGTGAAACCTACCCTTAACTCTTAACACTCATATAAAGTACACACAAATACAAAATGTACACTCTATTGAGACTGCAGGGAAGAAAACACACACATGAACCCACTGCATGTGTGTGTGTGTGTTTATGTGTGTATCTGTCATTATGTCTCTGTATCTCTGCTGTATTTTCTGGACTATAAGACATATTTGCTCTGCCCTCTAGCGGAGTCCTGCGTAAGCAGTTATGTTAATTGGTCTACGTGTTAGGTGTTTTATGGTAGATGTCGTATTTGAGGTGTGCTACTCCGGCAGTTCGATTTGTTTTTCTATTTGTTAGGGAGGCTACTCGAGAGGCTACTCGGAGGTGCAAGGCAAATGCGCTAACCAATAAGCCACCAAGTCCTCCTAGCTGGCACGCCAGCATCGCTGAAATGACAGTTAGCTATTTAGCTGAGGCAGAACGGACACTGCGAACACGGAGCTTGCCACCTGTAACCACAACCGCCTTCTGTTGGTTCGGAAAAGTGTTCTGGTTATTCGATAATACACGTGTTTACGGACAATTGTGTGATTCCCACTTTCTTTTGTCTTCCGGTTAGGGTTTTTGCAGTGGACATGCTACTTCAGGAGTTACGGTATTTGCACGGTACATTTACACTATTTGAACTAGTTGGCTTACAGCCGAGCAACAGCTAACGTGCGCCTCCGAGCTAACCATCAATAACAGTCGAAGTACATGTCAATATTATCTGTTTGTGTCTTTATAGTGGAAAAACAGTAGTTCCGAGAGAGAAAGAGAACAGGGACATCAGAAATAAGAGCGTCATGGGGATAGAGCAGATTTAGGACGAGCGTAAATGGCTGGCTTGTATGTTTGTGTGTGTGAGAGAGCGAGAGCGAGAAAGACATGATGGGATAGTTGTGTCTTCATGGCAGCTACTGTATATCAGGCATATGTGCTATATTATCCGGATTTTAACTGACCAGGAGAAATGGAAAGTGGCATGTTTGGGATCTACTGGGATGAACAAATCATTTGGCCATATTTTCGATCGCCAGAAATGAAGGCGGAATCAAGGAAACTCTGCAATATTCGCAGGAGCTTCCTGCAGATTTGGGCCAAGACGTCTTCACAGTGCGAATTCAGACCAAGCCCTCTTCGATTCACATTGCGGCGAACACGAGTACAGCTAAAAGGTCTCGTTTACCGACAAACAATCACTGCGAAAGACCGCGCAAAACAATTTCGCCCGATCGCGATCCCGCCAATCGAAGTGGTTTTCCCGCAAAAAAAGTCTGCAAATTGCATCGCAAATTTTTTTAAAAAAAGAAAAGAAACAGCAAAAAAAACAAGCATCTTTCCCCAAACAATCATAAAAACAACTCCGTGAAATCCTTTACGTTCGGTATACTGAACATTTAAATATGATATTCAGTACAACCGCACTCTTGTTTGTGCGATGTTGCGTAATTAGCTAGCCCGGTGTGCTGTCTAGTCCCATGCTTTGGTTTCCCGTAAACCTTTGACTAGGTTAAAAAGTGTTTGCTAACGTAATAAACCAATAACATATCGCCAAGCTAGTTAGCTAGTTAACTCAAGGTCATACTGTATATATGATAGCACATAGTACATCTTAAACCAGGAATGTTATACGACAACTTTGTGCTAGACTTTTTTTCCCCTTTCGTTTTGGTCAGTATGTGGTCAGTCGGGGGCAGTGGTGGCTTGGCGGTTAAGGCTCTGGGTTACTGGTCGGAAAGTCAGGGGTTCAAGACCCAGTACTGCCAAGCTGCCACTGTTGGGCCCTTGAGCAAGGCCCTTAACCCTCTCTGCTCCAGGGGGCGCTGTATCATGGCCGACCCTGCACTCTGACCCCAGCTTCCTGACATGCCGGCTACTCTGCTGTACTGTATACGTGATTAATAACGACTCATTATTTCCACTCGGAAGCACATTTCAGTTAAGCCTAGCTACACACCAAAATAAAACATTTTGCTTAAAGAACCTACAACTAGAAATAAAAACAAATGGCCTGGCCATGAAATCTGCTTGTCCCACACGTCATTTTCCCGGTGGTCGCGATGCCCGGATACGATTCCAGGCATCATGACGACATCGGAAAGCTGGGATTAGACTCTGGGGCGACTTATAGTCCAGGAAATACGGTATGTATTCGACTGTATAAGAGTGTGTTTTTATTCTATTGTAAACTGGCCACTCTGTTTAGAACATATGAGTAAAACAAAGCATGTGTGTTTTGTGTGTGTGTGTACGAGCGTACCTTTCCGGACATTAGATTCTGCGGGCCTGAACTCGCGCGTGTTGAGCAGGAAGCAGGCTCGGTCCTGCTGGTAGCGCTCACGTGTTCGCCCCACCGGACTGCGCTCGTCAGGACTCAGCACCTGGTCTATGGTGGGACAGTCCTCGTTAGCCAGCGCCGCGCTCGATGCGTCACCGTTCTGCTTTGAGTCTGGCCGAGAGGAAGACGGGGGAGAGAGCAAGAGAGAGACGGAGGGAGAACAAGAGTGGAGAAAAAGAGGAGGGAGAAAGAGCAAAAAAAGAAAGAGAGAAAGAGGAATGGACAGGTGGAGAAAGGGAAAGGAGCAAAAAGGGAGAAAGGAGGAGCGAGAAAGAGAGAGGAATGAAATGAGAATTGGGAAGAAAAGGAGAAGTATGGAGAGGAAAAGGAAAGAGGAAAAAGGAGAGAGGTGAAGGATGTGGACGAGAAAGCGAATTAGGGAGAGAGAAGGAGGACGAGGTAAAGGGAAAGAAGAAGGGAGAGTGAAAAAAGTGAGATAAAGGGTGAGAAGTAGAAAATCAGAGAGAGTGATAGCACGAGAGAAGGAGCAAGAAAGGGATAGAGAGAGAGTGAAGTGGTAAATGGACAGAGAAATGGACATAGAGAGGAAAGAGCAGGGGAAATGAGAAGGAGAACATAGGAAAGAGAAACGATTGAGGGGGAGAAGCAACAAAAGAGAGGAGAGGAAGGAGAGAGAAGGAGGGAGAAAGAGAAGGAGAGAGGGAAAGGTAGAGAGGAGGGAATGAGCGAGAGTGAGAAAGTGGTTGAGGGAAAGAGAAGGAGGATAAGTGAGGGAGAGAAAGGGGGATTGAAGAGAGAGGGAAACAATGAATGAGAGAAAGGAGAAAGAAAGAGAAAGGGGTTGAGTGAAAGAAAAGGAGAGAGAGAGAGATGCAGAAAAGAAAAAAAAGGAGAGGATGGAGAGATGAGACATGGCAAGAGAGTGGAGGAACAGCACGAGTAAAATATGTGGCGTGAGAAGAGAAAAGGAAGAGAAGAGAGGAAGAAAGAGGAATAAACATACTGCAGCAGCGGAAAAAAGAGATGCAGAACAAGAAAGGGGAAAACAATGTCACTTTTATATTACTACACACGCACACACACACCCACACACACACACACACACACACACACACACACACACACACACACACACACACACACACACAGAGCATAATAATATATACAGTATATATCATGCTCTGTATTTTTTTTAGGTCATATCTGCAGTCTTCATTCTAAGGGGCGGAGATAGCATGAATATATTAGCAGGAGGTGTGGTCAGGCTGCTGTGACATCCAATAAAATCATGACGTTATGTTTTAGCAGCAGCCGGCTGTTGCATGTGAGCCTCTGGGACACAGGTTATATCAGCGACTTCCTGTAATGGCTGTAAACATTCCGAGTCTGGGATTTTAATTCGAGAGTTTATTCATTCTGGTCGTTCGATTATTTCCAAAATCACACACGATATGTGCTGCTATTCAACCAATAAACCGTGTCGTTGTTGATATGGCGACGTCCTAGTTAAGCAGATGTTCACTGACCGTTCATAGAAGGAGTCTCCATTGTCAGTGATGAGGTTTTTTTCCGACACAGGAGGGTCTTCAGGACAGAGGGCTTTAGCTTTAATAAACAATACGTTGTTTCATCGTTTGATTTAAAAGCTCTATTCATGTTCATGGACAAGGGAAGATAAGACACATCAGAGAACGATGTGTTCGTTGCTCGGCTCTGAGGTCAGACGGCAGGTTGTTAAGGTTGGACTAGGATAGTCGATTATAAATCATACAGCTTGATAGATGGGATCCATATGTGATTTCCCATACAGTGCCCTCCACTAATATTAGCACCCTTGGTAAATATGAGCAAAGAAGGCTGTGAAAAATTAATCATAATTGTTTAATCTTTTGGGGCAGTGGTGGCTTGGCGGTTAAGCCATGGGTTACTGATTGGTAGGTTAGGTTTAGGGCTAAGGTGTGTGTGTGTGTGTGTGGGGGGGGGGGGGTGGGGGGGGGGGGGGTTTGCAGTGGTGGCTTGGCGGTTAAGGCATGGGTTACTTATTGGTAGGTTAGGGTTAGGGCTAAGGTGGGGGGGTTGCAGTGGTGGCTTGGCGGTTAAGGCATGGGTTACTGATCGGTAGGTTAGGATTAGGGCTAAGGTGGGGGGGGAGTTGCAGTGGTGGCTTGGCGGTTAAGGCATGGGTTAATGATTGGTAGGTTAGGGTTAGGGCTAAGGTGGGGGGGGGGGTGCAGTGGAGGCTTGGAGGTTAAGGCTTTGGGTTACTGATTGGTAGGTTAGGGCTAGGGCTAAGGTGGGGGGGGGGGGGGGGTGCAGTGGTGGCTTGGAGGTTAAGGCTTTGAGTTACTGATTGGTAGGTAAGGGTTAGGGCTAAGGTGGGGGGGGGTGCAGTGGTGGCTTGGAGGTTAAGGCTTTGGGTTACTGATTGGTAGGTTAGGGCTAGGGCTAAGGTGGGGGGGGGTGCAGTGGTGGCTTGGAGGTTAAGGCTTTGAGGTACTGATTGGTAGCTAAGGGTTAGGGTTAGGGCTAAGGCGGGGGGTGCAGTGGTGGCTTGGCAGTTAAGGCTCTGGGTTACTGATCGGAAAGTCAGGGGTTCAAACTGCCACTGTTGGGCCCCTGAGCAAGGCCCTTAACCCTCTCTGCTCCAGGGGCGCTGAATCATGGCTGACCCTGCGCTTTGACCCCAACTTTCTGACATGCTGGGGTATGTGAAGAAAAGAATTTCACTGTGCTGTAATGTATACGTGATCAATAAAGACTCATTATCGCTATTAACCTTTGGATCTTCTGTTCAAATAAATGTCACAAAAAGACTCTGCTCTCATGGATGTGAAACACTAGACCCTACTGAAAACCCCCATCTCGGACGCTTTAACTCAAGACAAACCCAACCCAAAGCCCACCTTCGAGGTGGCTTTAATAATCGGAAAGAGAATTAGGAGGCGTGTAACCCGACGACTCTGAATACGCGGAACTTTTGAATTCACGGACTCTGACACATGTTCAATTCAGTAAGAAGGAAAAAAAATGGCTGAGGTCTGAAATTACGTAAATAATTGTGAATGAAATTACGGAGAAGTTAAAATGGCTGACCTTTAGGAATGATTCGTTATCGGGCCACAGACGGCACCTGCTGTTTACTCTGCACTGTTTATGTAGGACTGCTTCTGAAATGCCTATGAGCTAAAAGCCTCCTGGGATCTTCAGTGGTGGCACACACGCGCATGTGTGTGTGTGTGTGTGTGTGTGGAGAGTTTATGCTCAGCAGATGGAATGCTTTGGGCTCATATGGACTCACTAGTTGATCGTAAATATGAAAATCATTTCTAACGGAGGTGCCTCCTGAGAAAAACTCGAACACAAGCACACACAATGGTTTAAGTGCGCTTAAATGCTCTGCATTGTTCTCCCATCGTGTCTATTGGTTACCCTGAGAAATGAATGATTCAGCATTTTCGAACCGCTAAATTGAATTACAAAGTCCATTTCCTGTACTCTTACACACTGAAGAATGAGGACCAGGGGTGTCATTAAAGCCACAACTATCCACTATCCCTTTATTCTCAATGTAGTTGAATGTAGTAAAGCCATGTTTTGGAGCTATAAGGCTGATGATGTATCTAACAAGCAACACTTGCAGGTAACAGCTAAGAGGTTAGCATCATACCTCAGTATCTCAAACAGACTTGTTTATGCTGTTCCTAACAGTAATCTATAAAAAAAAAAAAAAATAACAGAGTGGGGGAACGTGCTGTTATAGGAAAATAATCAAGGACCGGGTTTTACAATGGAGACGCTGGAGACGTCTCCTGACCGAAAACTTCACCGTAAAAGCAAGCAGCTGTTAAACGTGTAGCTATAAGGTTCCCTTGTTTGTAAAATTAGCTCCAGTACATAACCAGAAGAAAAGAAAATTTTTTCGCCAAAGTCTGTTAGGTGTAAACATATGCCATGAGTTGAACGAAATATTTGGTTAGAAAAAAACAATGCAGGTCTTTGTCATTTCCCATTTCTGATAAATGATGAAATGAAAAATAAAGATCCTCACCTCTGTTTATTTCTATGATCTCCTCCTGCGCTAGAGGACAGTCTCCAGTGAGTCCGCCTGAGCCCATGACCCTGCCCAGAACGTTACCCAGGATCCTCTGAGGCGAGGCAGTGGCCATAGCCAGGGCATCAGGCTTGCAGTAGTTGGGCGAACCGGGCTGTGGGGCTCGCGGGATGTGTTTATTCTTCTTCTTGGGCAGCTTCTGCTTGGCCATGGCCAGCGAGTAGTACATGCCGAAGTTGTTGACGATGACGGGCACAGGCATGGCGATGGTGAGCACGCCAGCCAGGGCGCACAGAGCGCCAACCAACATGCCTGACCACGTGTGAGGGTACATGTCACCATACCCCAGCGTCGTCATGGTGACCACGGCCCACCAGAAACCGATGGGGATGTTCTTGAAACTGGTGTGTTGACTGGCCGTGGGGTCGTCGGGATTGGCACCGATGCGCTCGGCGTAGTAGATCATGGTGGCAAATATGAGCACTCCAAGGGCAAGGAAGATGATGAGCAGGAGAAACTCATTGGTGCTGGCGCGAAGCGTGTGACCCAGCACACGAAGCCCAACGAAATGCCGAGTGAGCTTGAAGATTCTCAGGATACGGACAAATCGCACGACGCGCAGAAAGCCCAGCACGTCCTTCGCCGCCTTGAACGGAAGGCCGCTCAGACCGACCTCCAGGTAGAACGGCAGGATGGCCACAAAGTCGATGATGTTCAGCGCACTCTTGAAGAACTCTGCCTTGTCCGGGCAAAAGATGACACGCGTGAACACTTCAAAGGTGAACCATACCACGCACACGCCCTCGACGTACATCAGCCACCTGTCCGTCACCACCTCGTAGAAGGTCTCTTCACGCGTCACGTTGCCCACCGTCACGTTCTCCGTCCGGTTGTAGATGGTGTTGAACGCCTCGTGCGTCTCCATGCAGAACGTCGAGATGGAGATGAGGATGAAGAGCAGCGAGCCGAACGCCACGTACTTCAGAGAAGAAAAAAAAAAGAGAAACAGAAGGAAGAAGGTCAACGTCACATCCGGGTCATCACATGGATCATCTTTTACGAATAAACTCTTGCCAAAAGCGATGGATGTCAGCTATCTTGCTTCATTTTGTATAAAGCATTTTTAACGTTACATCACATCGCGGTGTCGAATTCTCGTTTCCGATTGGTCGAACAAAGACATTTTCTCTAACAGCAGCTCTGACAGTAGTTCCAGCTGCAAGGTTTATGTTAAAGTCCTTCTTCTACTATGTTTTTGTTTCTATAGCAACAGCTTACACAAGCACTAGCACCACTAGGTGGGCGCTCCAAATAAACCAATTAAAGAGTGCTTTTTTTTTTTGGAAGGAGTCTCCAGTGTCAGTCTGAGGTAAAGCATTAGCGTTAATATTTCCAACTTGGGAGAAGTACAAACCTATACTAATAGTACGACTAGATATAAATGACTTTGACCACTTAAGTCCTATCCTGATACACTACACTCAAGAGTCCCGCTAGAACGGGATCGAATTTCCCAACAGCCTCTTCTTCCATTTTTACGAATTGGTGGATTGGATGTCTGAAATTAAAAGTGCAGGTGGTACAAGGTTGTGTATCTCCAGAAAGCATTAAAGGGTCGTAATAATTCAAAGCGAGCCATTACATGTACCACTGGCTGGCATTCATCACTACAGCTCTTGATTCTAATGCAGGTTATAAATTCTTCCTGTTTATTTCCTGTCTTTTTTTTTTCCATCACTTGCCTCGACTCCATCCATATAAAATCCTATTCGATGTGCGATGTTCCTGAGTATAATATTGTGTCACTCTTATACCACTGCAATTTGCCAACGATTACAATACTTAATTTTTTTTATATCCATTTATAATTACATTGACATTGTGGAATGTCCACAAGTCTATAGCCCTCCATCTTGAAGACATGTCAGAAAATTCAAGTAACAGCTTTACCTCTTTACCTCTGATACTGGAGACTCCTTCCTACAACGTCGCCTCACAGAAACCTTCACCGTATCAGCAATTAGCAACAGTCGCTAATCGCTACAGAGTCGAGCGTTGATTAGAACCGTGCAGCGGGAACGACTCTCCGAGCTGCTGTTACGGTAAACTAATCGACACCCTTCTGACCAATCAGAATCCAGAATTTAAATCTTTGATAACGCTCTATTTGGTCTAAATGTGTAAACTGGGTCTTCATCAGTAAAGCATCGGAGCAAATGCCGCCCTAGATTCCTACATTCAGGTTCCTGTCTTACACACACATGCGCACACACACCTATACAGCTGACCACACACACAGTTTTTTTAACATGGAAGAGCGGCTTTAGGCTTTATCTACGGGTTCGAGACAGCATCTGAAACAAACCTAGCTCGACACGTGCGCTCGAGTTTACAAAGCGATTACATGTCAACAAAATTCCGTGCTATTACGGGGGTTGTAAAACTTTTTGGGTGTAACGCAATGACGCTAAACCGCCTAAACCGCAAACAATGTTTGTTTGTTTTTTTCCTAAATTAAACATGAATCCTACAATTATGTGTCTGGAATATACTGGAAAACAACACCCCCCCCCCCCCCCCCCCCCCCCCAAAAAAAAAAAAAAAAAAAATTTTTGTCAACATGGTGTGTGAATTCCTCAACCACATCTACATCACTCCAGTTCCTAATTGGTCTCAACTACGGATCTGTGCAAGTCTGTACACGGTTCTGTTTGTACCTGCTTCCGTAAAATTTTATTTGATTCTATTTCCCAAAACATAAACAAGCTCGTAGCCCAATTCCAACCACCATTTCAACTTTGACCAGGCTGTTACCAAGGATGAACGAGCCAACGCTCGAAATCTACGTGCTCTTTATTTATCCCACGAGCTTCATATCTAACAGCATGAAAGTCAAACGTTCCCCGTCCTGATGCACACTACTTTCGTTTACTAAAGAAAACAACAACAACAAAAAAAACATAACCCTAACCTCCGTGTCCGTTTAGCGCAGGTTATCTGTTTCGAGTATCATCCCAGCTCTAAAGATAAGACGGAAGATGGAAAACAGATATTGATGGATAATTTTTCTTTTTCACACGTTCGTGTTCACACAGAGGGATAGTTTTACTCACTAAGCACGGACCGATAAATAATAAATCAGAGAGAGAGAGAGAGAGAGGGAGAGAGAGGGAGAGAAGGGGGCGGGGGGTGTTGGATACAAACTCACTGCAGAGAAGAAAAAAAACCCTGCATGGTATCTACACACACACACACACACACACTTATAAAGACCCAGATTTAGACACCCCCCGCCCCCTCCACACACACACACACAGAGCCACTCATGTGAATAAGACGCACAAGTAGTTGAGAGCCCCCCCCCCCACTCCTATTAAGCCCCTGCTTCTTGTTTTCTAACCAGCCTTCCCGCTCCTTCCATCTTACGCAACCCCTCCGTTTTTCCCTCTCCTTTTCCTTCTTTATGCCGCTGATGAAAGGAATTTTTTTTAAAAACAGAAACGTCAAGGTATCGATGTCCAATCATCAACGCTTTTATAAATCATCTGGATGGTTTTTAAAAGCGTGCGCGGTTTAAAAGGTCACGTGGCGAAAAAGATTTGCATTAAAGGGCGTGAGCACCATAATACATTACAGGAGCTGACTTGTTTCTATAACATTTCTATGACGTAGTGATAAACCGCTTCCCGACATGCCGTTATTGGAAAAGAATCAACTTCAGGGTGGTCGGAGTAACTCCGCTTGAAGTCGCTGGTTATTTTCCTGCAGCAGCATGCCAGGAAGTGGTGTGCTGTTTACAAACGTATAACATCGTATAACACTTTTACGTTTATAATCACGTTCAGTGGATATATTTAGACCTCCACTTGACACCTGTAGCTGAAATGCGACTAACTTCAGGTAAGGAGCGCGCTAGCTTCTGGTTTTCCTTGTCTTGACTAGCTGATGAGTGTTGTTCTTACAGTATATAGCCTGTTTATAGAGAACGATCGATCGATGGGGTGTCGGTGCGTTCTTTGCAAGATGTAAACTTAAAATAAAGTCAAAATTGTGCGATATGAACTGGGAATTGAATTGAGAAATAACGTCGGAATTGCGAGACGTTAACATGACTGAGGGGAAAAAGTCAGAATCGCGAGATTTAAACTCAAAATTGCGGAAAATAGAGGTACAATACTTTTTTAAAAAAATTTCTCAGTGGGGGAAACGCGCTTCCATAATCCTATGCCATTTTTAAAAAAAATAATAACTTTTTCATTTTTGCTAGTGAATTTAAATGAATGGAAAGTATTTAAATTATTTTTTCATAATTAAAAACATCTATTCAATTGAAAGTATCATTCAATTCAACAAAAGTACTGAGTACACTTTCATTTCTCCGATGTTTTTTATTAAATAAAATTTAATAGCTTTTTAAATTACATTATTTAAAAAATAATAATAATAATAATTGAATACAATTTTTTAAGTGCATTTGTTTTTGTTTTTTTTCTGGTTTCAAATCTAAAAATGATCAGAGGATATAACTGTAGTTTCCCTTTTCACGTTTTTCTTTTTGTTTTCTAAGATATACAGTTTCTGTCATGGGATATCTATCCCTAAATTTTCTCTCCTTCTCTCCCTCGTTCCTTCCATCTTCAGCCTGACCTACTTACAATCTGCTGCAACTGAGATCCCCCCCCCCCCCCCTCGCATCTACTTCTCTTCTCTTCACTTTTCTCTCTCTCTCTCTCTCTCTGAAATGGCTCCATATTGTCTGGTAAAGCTATGGTACCAGAAAGCTAGCCTAGTCCCGTGTGTGCTTAGGTGTGTGTGTGTGTACGTATGAGCTTTCAGACAGAGGCCCCTCTCGGCTTACGCGCGCACGGTCGTCAAAGTTGGGCGCTGCGATGTTACTTAGCAGTTAATTCGCATTAAACTGGAAGTGTGTGCGCGTGATTACCCTGGAAGTGAGGATGGATATCGATCGGGCTATGGAGCCATTCTTAAGTTGACTTCATCGGAGCCTTTCAGAAGTTCTTCGACTTCCACGCAGAAGAAACAGAATCCGCTCGTTCTAATGCGCTATATCCGGAGAGCGCTGATCCGGACCGAAACGTATAAATATAAAAAAATATAAGAACATGACATCATGTCTCCTTTTTTAAAGCCAAGATCATTTATTACTTCACTGCCTGTGCGGTTCGCGCGTGCTTCACGTGATACAAATATTCTGAGCAGAAACGGTGCGATGTTGTAAGAAGCGCTATTTCATTACGTGTAATCCGTTTAGCTATAATGCGTCTCGACGTCCATCGGTCTCAGTTTATGAAAACGCAAAAAAAAAAAAAAGAAAACCTCAACAAAAATAATAATAAAGCCTGATGGCATTTACTCAAAAGTCTAGACGCTTGCCTGGAAGTGTATTTTTTTCCCAACGCCTGAAAATAGCAGCGTTTCTGGAAAGCAACATATGAACCACAATAAAGACACCGAAACGTAGAGACACAGGGGAAAAAAAACCTTCGGTGGAGCGGATAGCAATCAGCCCAAATCCAGCAATGATCACATCAGCCAGCATTTAATGGAAAGGGAAGTGTTTCCGACAGTGGGAGGCATAGAGTTACAAAGAATCAACTGGAGTCACGTCAGAGATCATGAGCTGTTTGAATTCTGAGAAATGGCATTACAGCCAACCTAAACAAGAAATTGTGTGTGTGGGGGGGGGGGGGGGGGGGGGGGGGGGTTACATTAATATTTTTTTTTCATTTAATGCTGCGTGGTATATGTGAGATTTGAGCTTACAACCTTCGGGTTACAAGAAGCTCAACCTAAGGTGGCTGGTGTAAATGGACTATCTTTGTAGAACCAGCTACAGAAAAAGCACACAGAATGGTATGAAGAAGCAAAAATGGAGAAGGCACAGCAGCCCCCCTAACCCGCCCCTCAATTAACCCTCAATTGCTCCGCTGTATAAATGAGAAAAATGCAAGTCGTTCTGGATAAGGGCGTCTGCGAAATACCATAAATGTAAAACGTAAATGTAGAGAAACTACTGGGGTTAAAACTAACTAGCCATCCTGGACATTGCGTATTGGCAAAATTGGCGAAGAGCCACAAAACGGACACCTTGTTTTAGTGTCCATTTTTAAAAGTCTGTTTAAGGCGAAGCTGCACCACCTGCAAAGTGTAGACCGAAACCTTTGGTGGCTTGGAGTCCACGTTGAGGTTGCAAACTTCCTTGCGTCCAAACTTCTCTCCAGCTCCGGGTGGTGGAGAGCAAAAGATTATTCGATAAACACAGCACATAAGTGAATAAAGACACCAGGACTGAGTTCTGCAGGCGCAAGGTTTCGAGGCTTTTAACTTGAATTGCTTTCTGGCACTGGTCCATGGAAGCAAATTGATTTTGCGCTGCCCTCTTCCTGTCATGGTTACTGCTGAAATTAAAATGATGTAACCGTATGGCTGGCTGTCACCTGATACTATTAGGTAGGTAGCTTATTGTTGTTTGTTTTTTTTTGTTGTTTTTTAACAGACTGTTCATGCATCCAACCGACCATCCTGACGCCATAGAAGACCACCATCCTGACAAATTTGTGTAACGTTAGCAGTATATACAATTATATTTTTAAATAGTTGTTTATTGGCATTGTGTCAATGCTTTTGTTAAATAAATCAGTTCGTGTGTATGTGTGTGTGCTGTGAAGCCTCCCGAAAGAGTAAAAGCCACAAAGTAAACCAGGTCAGCAGCAAGACGAGGCTCGACAAGGCTTGGCGAGAAACGCTGGGGGCAGAGAGGAAGGTTCCACGATGCCAGAGCACCCACGATGCACCGCATGTGCAGTTTGGCATTAGTAGTTCACCGCCACGGATGGTGAACCGTTTTGCTGAGTCATGAAATACACAAGTCTCCACTGCACTCGAGGACCAGTGGAGTGTGAACAGAGACATGCAGCAAGATCTGTTTGCCTTCAAGGATGACTTGCACTGGATGTGTTCTTAAAAGTTTCATGATGTTAGAAAGAATGAAAAAACGTGCAAAAGTCATTAATGAAAAAGAAATGAATGACGGATTAGGCAGTAGAGCTTATTCTACGCGTCTGTATACAGACTTTACACAGTAAACCTGTACATTATCCGTCCAACTGTACACACATCCAGCTTTACTGTCGGCGATCGATATTAGTGACCGTCAAGTGCAAAAGGGAGGGAGGAAGGAAAAATGGAAAGGATGAAAGGAAGAAAACAGGAAGGAAGGAAGGAAGGAAGGAAAGAAGAAGTAAGGAGGGAAGGAAGGGAAAATGGAACGGATGAAAGGAAGGAAGGAAGGAAGGAAGGAAGGGAGAATGGAAAGGATGAACGAAAGAAAGGAAGAAAATAGGAAGGAAGGAATGAAGGAAGAGATAAATGAATGAAGGAAGGAAGGAAACAAGAAAGATAAAAAGGAAGAAAATAGGATGGAATGAAGGAGAAATGGAAAGGATGGAAAATAGGAAGAAAATAGGAAGGAAGGAACGAAATGGAAAGGATGGAAAATAGGAAGGAAGGAAGGAAATGAGAAAGAAGGGGAAAAGGACAGAAGGAAGGATGGTAAGATGGAAAGACGGGGGAAATGGAAGGTAAGGAATAAAGAAAAGA